>NC_137471.1:168547287-168773161 GCF_964235325.1 Thermobia domestica | reverse complement strand
CCAGTAGGAAGACCTAGGCGCAGATGGGAGAAAAATATTAAGATTGATATCACAGAGATTGGAATACAAAGTAGAAACTGGATGCAGTTCGCCGAGGATAGAAGTCAGTGGAGAGCTTTTGTGTACGCGGCATTGAACCTGAGAATTCCATAGGCCATAGGGTTAGGTTAGTTAGTTATGAAGAGCTATATTTCATTCCCACCTACAGAATTTCATGCATCGAATTGTTGGTTGCATGAATTTCAAGACACCTTGTATTATATTCCGAAGACGGAGTTCAAGCTCTTACGACTCTGCTACAAATATAGAATACACAAGCAATTTAAGCAGTGGGAAATGAAAATTGTGGTATAATTACTACAAATGTAAATCAGGAAAATGAACTTAATCCAAGATTACAAATGCGTGTTTTATTAATGTTTAAATGAAGAAGGAAACTATTCCGCTAGTGATTCGCTGCATCATGTAGTAAATGAATGATGAGCCTCCAGCGGACTTCAATGTGGCTGCTGGTGTTTGAGGAATTTCTTTCCAATAGGTTGGACGGGTATGTCGGCAAGTGGATATGGGGGACCGGTCCTCGGACTTGTTCCATTGATTTTTTGGGGGGAACATATTACATGTGTGGAATATAATACTCGTGTCAACGAGTTCAAATAACTTATCCATAACGCCGTGCAAATGTTCGCCGAAACCCAGGTATCAATGAACGGGGCTTACAATCCCTTAGTCGCATTTGTTATGTAGAGATTGATGTCCTTAGTGTACACTGAACACATCTTGTGACGTGCTGATGAACACACTTTTTTTTTTTTAACGTCGATATCTTCTACTGGAACTTACAGTTCCACCATTGCTAAATCCGCCAACAATAATTTCTGTTCACCGCCAAGATTAGTCTCATGAGATTTGAGAGACAGAAACATACAAAGCCCTATGTGCACTACGAGCACACATACTGAATTACAAAGAATTATGATAGGCATTACTATAATACAAAGAATGAGATGATCTAGCTATAGTCAAACCCAAATTATCTAACTTCTCAAAATATATCGCAATTAAAAGAATTAAAATATGTAATTATCTTCCAACGAACCTAACATAGATCGTTGAAAATAGAACTGTAAGGAAATTAAAGGAAAAATATTTTTACTGCTCTTTTCACACAATGAAACAGTGAATGTTATTAGCAAAAAAAAAAAAAAAAAAAGAGACAGAGAGAGATAAGTGAAACTATTTCACTGTGATTGTTCTACCAACATATCCAAACTATTGTGAATAATTTACTTATATTTTTTATTTCATTGTAAATTTGACTTCGTAAAACGATTTTTTTAAACCTTACGTTTGTTCTAATATCTGAAACCCTGCACACTGACATTTTAAACATTATGTATGATTATGTAAGAAATAAGATTGAAGGAATTTCAGCATAAGCATATAGCTATTTAGTTTTGATTTTAGGCATGAAAAAGTAACATGTGTGTCTGATAAGTTTATGATGATGTTCTTGTACCTAAATATAATTGTCTAAGTAATGCGAAATAAAGTCAACTTAAAAACGAACATCGGGAGGCGCGGTGGCTCAATGGTAGATCGTTTACCTCTGGTGCTTGGGGTCCCTGGTTTAATCCGAGCTCGCGCCATGCATTGCTTGTGGTGGACAAACACCGTGCTCGTCGGGTTTCTCGGGTTCTCCCGTTTCCTCCCACTTTCTTTCTTCTATGATTTCATTTCTCAATCATCATTACCACCTCCTTTAGCCAAACCGGCATAACCGTAGGACTTAAAACTGAAAGATTTTCTTTTTTTTCAAAACGAATGCAATGATATATACACATAGTAACGCTTTCTTGTCAAAGCCCAAAATTGCACTCCTACTTATTGTAGTACAGCTTCTATCTTAATAATTTATTTACATTTGAGAAGACTAATTAAATCATTTTCTCAAATACTACTATTCATATGTGTAATAATAGCTTAAGCTTCTGAGTTTGACAAATACATATTACGTTTTCGTTAAACATAGATTTTGTCTCTCATACAATAAGCAAATTTATGGCTAAAATTTTAAAAGCTTGGATACCTTTTCATCATCTAAAATAAAAAATGTTATGTTCGGATAAGCCTCATCGCGATAGCTGAAAAACTGCGAAATTTATCAGGAAAACTGGTCAGTCTGGTTGCCGTAGAGTACGATAAAATAAAAATTGTACTAATTTGTATTATTTTATGATATTGCTGATGGATAAGACAATTCTATTTTAGTAAGGCGGACGTTACGTAGGAAGTTTATTTAATGATGCAGATAATACATTTTGAAAATGGGGAATATGTGTCCATCTGTTTTTCAACAGTGTTTTTAGGTTTGGGCTGTTAAACAGCAAGTACGATAAAAAAAAATAATAATTGCTGAAATTGAGGGAAAGTAAATTTTCAATGTATAGGAACAATTAGCTGTATTATTTGATAAAACATGGCAACTAAGGGAAAATCTGTCAAACGTGCTTGATTGTCAATAGAAATGTGTTTTACTCCATCATGAAGAAGACGAAGTGTTTTGTGAAAGAAGTACCAAAGAAATGTTGCAAATATATGCCACTCGTAAGCCAAGTTTCTAATTTATATAAGGTGCTTTTCCACTATAACCGTCAGCACTTATACCCACGTCACTAACGTGCCTGCTCCCAAGGCCTCACCTTCTCTCTTACCCTTACCTTCTCTCTGTTCCACTTATCAACTAACTCGCTTGGATAGAATTCTTGCTTTACAGCGGCTATCTGAAGTTGTTTTGTGTTTTATAGTAAGCTCTCTTCATATCAATCAGTACACAATTGTGCAACACGTACATTAGCAAATATTTTCTAAAGCAAAGCGAGTGCGTTGCAAATTGAGAGAATATAATAATTCGTGAATGTAAACATATTTCTAACAAACAAGTAAATAAATAAATAAAGTTTGTTACTCTCAAAAATAGTAAATAAATAAATAAAATCCTGGCTGATGAAAACCATTTTTTTATCTACCAAGAAATAAATAAATAAAAGAAAATGTAATTATGCATCTGACTTGTGTATTCTATGACGTTCACCTTCCCTTGATTGAACTATGCCCAAATGCATTGCAAGTTTAACCAGTCTGTGCCCCCCCCCCTCCTACAAAAATGCGCCTGGCAAGCCACAAAACATACGTGCACTCCACTATCATGTGAGAACGCTGAACTCAAACGGGGTAATGTGTGAAAGATCTCTTTGATTCTGCGCAACGACCGAGAAAGAAAAGGAAAAAAAAAATTTTTGAAAAGGTTATGTCTACCTTTGGGTTCCCCTCAAACGCTATCTGTACCGTTTACTTTCAGTTGATTTTTGTACAATTGTTACAGACCGTTGTTACTGAATCTACCCTTGTACTATTCTGTTCAAACGTACCTAGATTCGTTAAACTACTGGGTTTTCTCTGTATTTGGTTGCAATGAAAATTGTAGGTTTCAAATTTTATCTATTTAATTGGTATCTCAAGAAAAAATTAAATAAAATTAAAAAAAAATGTAATGTGTATAGTTATGCTACATTTCTCTTTTTCAGCTACACAGCATGTTCACCTTCTCTATCTGCATTACATTTGTGATATTGAACATTACTATATATTCTTTTACCGCAAAAAAAAAAAAAAAAAAAAAAATCATTTTTACAAATTTCGCTTAAACTCTTATAAATTCAAATTGTTACTACATCGTCCCGATTACTTATTAGAATCATTATGCACCATAGCTTTCAGTTTTATATTTTTATATACTGCAAGGAATTAAACATCCTGCCCCTTCAGGCTTTGTGTGCTATATTAGGGGAGGGTGGGCCACAATGAGACACGGGCCACATTGAGACGTTTGAGTTATCTCTAGTTTGCATGGATGAATTATGTCGCCATCTACAGTGTAAATTGATAAATACAAAACCTACCCACAAGTCCATATTGCAAATGGCTGTACGTTATGGTGTACGCACAACGACGCATGAGTTAGAAATTCCCATCGAAAGTAATTTTTCGTCAAATTATTCAGTACGTCGTTTTGTGGTGATCCTCTAAGAATACAGGCAAGTTAAATTCGAATGTTAAATACATACATCTTTCTTTATAACTCAGTATAATTTTATTAATATAGTGCATGTTCTTCCAGGTGATCGGACTGAATATCTGTTAAGAAACAGATCGGGCCAGAATGAGACAAGCACGTATGGGACACAATGAGACATCCCAAAATACAAAACTATAAAATGAAGCCAAACTGTTGGAAGTTTTCAACATTTTTACTTATAATAAATTCGTAATATTATTATATAGATTTAAATATTTGTTTCTTTGTAGATCCAGGATGTCGAGAGGAAGGAAGAGGAAAACCAACAAAGGATTATTTACGGAAGAATCAATGAGAAAGGCAGTAGAAGCAGTGTTGGTTGGAGTCGATGGTCAGAAATTTTCTCTGCGGCAAGCAGCAAAAAAATACGACATGAAATTTCAAACTCTGCAAAGATATGTTAGAAAGCAGCAGTTAAACCCTAAACATGAGATTCGGATGGTGCCAAAATATAATAGCAGACAAGTGTTCAGTGAAGCAGAAGAAATCTCTTTAGCGAACTACATGATACAGTGCTCAAAAATGTGTTATGGCAAATCCACCAAGGATTTCAGGGAACTAGCTTACGAAATGGCTAAAATAAATAATAAGACGGTTCCAGATTCATGGGAGACTAACAAAAAAGCTGGAATTGATTGGATGCAAGGGTTTTTAAAACGTCATCCCCACTTAAGTATTCGTCAGCCAGAGGGCTGCAGTATCTCGCGTGCTACTTCATTCAATAAGCATAATGTTACTAAGTTCTTTGAAAATTTAGAGAATGCATACGCTCGGTCTGAGAAGTTTTCTGATGGAACTCGCATCTATAATTTAGATGAAACCTCAACTACAACAGCGCAGAAACCTAGAAAGATTTTAGCACCGAAAGGCGTGAAACAAGTGAGCAAGGGTACGAGTGGAGAACGAGGTATCTTGGTTACAACATGCTGTATTATAAGTGCATCGGGAAATACATTGCCACCAGCAATGATCTTTCCTCGAAAAACCTTCAAGCCACAAATGATTCGCGGTGCCCCTCCCGGAACACTGGGGTTAGTTACTAGCTCTGGATGGATGAAAGGTGAAGTGTTTCCTGAAGTGATGAGACATTTCATTAAACACAGTGGCTCTTCAAAGGACAATCCAACCATTCTTATATATGATAATCATGAGAGTCATTTGAGTATTGAGGCGTTGAATGTTGCTAAAGAAAATGGCGTGATTGTAGTCACTTTACCACCACACTGTAGCAATAAACTACAGCCGTTGGATGTGAGTGTGTTTTATTCATTTAAAGCTCATTATAATGCAGCTGTCGACTCGTGGTTGCTGCATCACCCTGGAACGCCAATGACAATTTACGACTTTGCTGCCTGTGTTGGGGTAGCTCACGAACGCTCTATGACACCATCAAACATCAAATCTGGCTTTAAGAAAACGGGAATTTTTCCATTCGATAGTGAAATATTCACTGCTGATGAGTTTCTAACCAGTTATGTGACTGATCGTGATCTTTGTGATAACACAAATGATATAACAGCTCCAGCAATCAGTGAAAGTCCCCCAATGGTAGTTTGTGCTGAAAGTGTTGAAGACTCTTCAGGTCCTAGTGTATTAGGAGCAAGTATAGAAATAGGCATACAAACCAATAGCCCTATTGAAAGTAACACTTCCAAATTTATCAGTCCAGTCATTTTCAAAGGATTCCCTAAAGCTGGTAAAAGGAAACGAGCTGCAACTGGACGCACGAAAGCGTCAAGCATAATTCCAACTGATACGCCTGAGAAACAGAAAATTGAAAAGAAGCTAGAAGAAAGACAATTGCGCAAACGGAAATCATCTGGTGTGTGTAAAGGTTTATTTCCTTGCAACAAGGAAAGAAACGAATATGATTTCATTTCCTCTGATAGCGACGATGAATGTGACTTTAACATTTCATCAAGCAGTGGTGACATAGAATTTCCTTATAAGAGCCCTACATTTCCGCATGTTGATCCTAGTGGCTTTCAAGAGCTTGAACGTGATCCAGAAGTTGATGATTTTTTGTTGGTTGAATTCACGGGACCTAGAAACATTTTTTACATCGCAAAGGTTATCATGTCAAAAGACAATAATAATGATTTACAAGTTAGTTTTTTTAAGAAAGTGCGTAAAATATGAAGGTTACTTTTCGTTTCCTCATGTTCCAGATGTAGCATTAGTTCATCTGTCCGATGTAAAAATGATATTTCCAAATCCGAAACGTTTAGGATCCACAAAGAGATTACAATCTTTTGTGACATTCGAGTACAACTTCTATTTGCTTAACATCCGTTAACTATATAAGCGCATATCGAGCTGTAACAGTTTAAAATTATGTTGTTCGCAAGAGAAACCATAAGTTTCTTTTTTTTATTAGTAAGACCATGTTATTCTTTGTTTTTGTCTTTAATCCTTACTATGTCTCACTGTGGCCCATGGTATGTCTCATTGTGGCCCTATGATGGGCCACAATGAGACAAACGGAGACTATTTTTCGATTTATCGTCACTTCCTTACTGTAACCGATATTTGTTTGGAAATACATGTTTTATGTGCACAATGAACCAAATTCTCATTATAACTTAGATTCTTAATTTTATAGACACTATTAAACAAAATATTACTGATTTACTACTTTTTGTCTCATTCTGGCCCACCCTCCCCTACTTATCTTGACATAAATTATTCATTACAAATTAATCAAGCAGAAATACTCAACTGCTATTGCAATGTTCATTAAATTCGCAAACATCAACATTAGATTCTTACTCTAACTTAACCTAAGCTTAACCTACACACAAATACATACATAAACGAAACACAAAATATCACACTATATCTATATTATCACATATTAAGCATAGGGACGTGCAAGAAAGCGAAATTTTGCCTTGTATGAATCATTACGGTACTACCTAGTTAATTTGGTACACGTTCATATTAAGTAATTTTTGTTATGCAAGCCTAAAGAGATATCAAAATTTCTATGAATTTATTTACCTTCTACATTGGATACGGAAATGAGGGACTATATATGAGATGAACATTTTGATAACCCTCCCTTTTCCAAAGAAAAACTGTTTTGGTTTACATGTGAATGCTCGAAAAGTAGCTCTGTAGGGAACGAGGTTATTACTCACACATCTTGCAAATGGTAGCTATCACTAACATAATTATTTTATTGATCGTCAAACTGTACTATGAAGTAGAATGAATTTGGTTCACTAACCTGGTTTTCTGTTTACACTTTCCAAACAATATACTCACAACCTCGAACACAAACTTGCAGGACCAATTTTCCACCAAAAGGAAGGTCTGGGTTCCATTCTTTCCACCGGACATCGAACCTGGACAATAGGAAAACTGGGCTTCACTTTAACATCTGTTTTTTGCCTATATGGATAGTGCTTTCTTTAGATATTTGGAGATGCGTTTTTTTATAGTTTTTACTTATTCATTTTCTAACCGCGAACAAAACTGTAGTTACAAAAAATAGTCTTCATCAGAAGATACCAATTCATCACAACAGCGTTACTACGCCATGAGGTCCTCAGCACCGAAGCACCAACTTCCTATTTTGTCCTCGTTTCGTTCCTTCACTTGGTCTTTTGTGTTTTTTTATGACCACTTTTAGCATTCACCACTTTGGTTTTCTTTCGAAGCTAGTTTTCCACTTAAAATAATCCAAAATCATTTGTATTTCGCAGAAACTTATTCACAATCACAAAATCCGTACCATCCACTATGGATGCTACTCTTCAAGGCGTCTGTCTCACAAAGAAGACTACGTGGATTGGCTGAAAAATCTCGACAACAATAGGATGAACAAATCGTGATTTAAGATGAAAGATACCGACCAATTAACTTTTTACACATGAAAATTCTTCTTTTACGTCAGATAATGCATATAGAAGAAAGTAATGTTCGATTTAAAGGAATTTTTGAGAATTTATGTTAAGATGGCCGAAAATATAGAAATTAGGAATTACTAAGATTTACGTACAAAATTATAAAACTATAAATTATAAATAGATGACTTCTAATTACAAAATTCGATAGGAAAATGTTCTGAAGACATGAAAAACACTGAAATATGAAGTTATTTTTACGACAAAAAATCATAAAACACAAGAAAATATACAAAATGACATAAAAATCAATATACTACCATTCTACGAACTAACCTAACCTAACCCAGACACCAGTATTTCCTAATGACACGAAATACGACCAAAAATAAAGTTTTGTACTAGGAAATACACATCTAACTACAATATCTAATTTATTTATAAAGGGTGTTCCAAATTTTTCCGTCACATGATACCTGTCATCTTGGGAGGTATCAAGATAACCTAATCAAAATTCGTAGACGTTCAGTTTCACTCTACGGATCCGTAGTATAAGTAGTAATAGTACGAACGAGTTAGATCAGCACGGGTTTGTTGGGTTCTGTTCTCGACATAAAATGAGCAAATGAAAGACTTCCTCAAATGTTTACTTACATTTTGCAATCGGTGAATCCGTATATTAAAATGCACCGGTGCTTAACCAAGCAATTTGGAATACATTATCACTTACTTCTGTTCGTAACCGGAATGTGTAAATAATTCGTGTGTACCAGTGGATAGGGAAGGGGTACACAGGGGCCTCCCCTCCAAAGAGGTCCGACAATGTACTTTGGTAATTTGATGAGATATAGTATACAACAGTTCCTCGTCATTTCCCGATGACTCACGAAGTCCAGTCTTTTACGGATTATTCATTGAGGATCTAGGAACTTGAAAATGTGGTAACAAAGCGACTTTCATTTAATTATCGACTGAAACTTGTACATGACATACCACCATTTCTGTATGTGGTGCAAGAGTTAGAACTATCCTCGAGTACGGTGCACTTTATGTGCGCCTCTGTAGTGCCCTTGTACTTTATATTTCACTGTGTGTGTGGGGGGGGGGGACTTGAACGCATATTGCATGTCTCGTGCTCGTGGATAGTTCTTACTATTGCATTACGTACAAACGTGATGGTATTTCATGTAGAAGTTGTAATAGCACACATAAGAAACGCACATCACGGTGTGCTCATACTGCATATTCCAGTGTGAGTACAACATGATCTGGATTTCTTATGTGTTCTATTACCACTTGTTCATGACATACCACCATTTCTGTACGTGGTGCAAAAGTAAGAACTATCCTCGAGTACGGAACACGATAAGGAACTGTTGTATACTATTACAATTTGATGTTTGTATTTTTTACTATATTTTTATGTTTATACATTTTGTGTTTGTAATTTTTCTATATGTACCTATAAAAGCACTTGCCTCTCCATCCCCCAAAACACACATCCTGGATATGCTACTGGTGTGTACCAAAGAAATAATTACCTTATTGCCTCAATTGAACTCGCATTCTTCGCCCTAGTTTCGTTTGAGTGAGTGGAGTACGTCCCAGATGTCTCTTCAGCCACATCATCTCTTGACGTTTCAAAATTATCATCACATAAAGCGTCTACTTCAATTTTAGTTTCCGACCTCACTACATTAAATTCCTCACCAGAGTAAGACGTCGCAGTTCCAACATTTTCGACATGTTCTTCTTGCAACGACTGAACTATGTACTGCTTATTCTCAATCTTCACTGGATATATGCATCCCTCCATTTCGAGTGGATCCTCTTGAAGAAAACTATTATCAATTTCTTCTTTGAATATATATTCAGACATAACGTATGGTTCACCAGCCATTATTCTTTCACCGCTAGTAGAGAACTGGGACTAAACGTAAATCTTCTATATTACCTCTTCCAAAGAACCAGTTTACTTTGAATAGCACGTACTAAAGAAATTTGGTACAATCAAACAAGCACTTACATGATCAGATCAGATAAATTTCAATGAAATACATTACTTATGTTTCTTTCACTCATACACAGGATTAAACACGCCTAAAACAAAACTTCTCTTAGTCTCTTTACTTTTTTTGATGCTCCAGACACCCGCCGGCTGAGCAACCCAATAGGTATAATGAGGATCTATGTACAAAACTGTTAGGCCGAGCCTCCATTGCTTCCGAATGCGATTGCAAATGCGAATTTCCCAGCATGTGTAAATAGATTGGAGTGCCTCGACTAGTTCCAACCTGCGAATTGCGAAAACCGACGGAAACATGTGAATGCGAACGATCCCAACATGCTGGGATTGTTCGTCCGAATTCCTTAGAATCGAGAGTCGTCTCCAGAGGAATTGAGTGCTACGTGAAAGAAGGAAGTTTGTTTTGCGTGAAAGCAGACTACTTTGCGAGATGAGGAGATAAAAAAACAAACAGAAATAAAGATGGAAATAGATGTTGATGCTTTAATAAATTGTGTTTTTGATAAAGTCCCATTGTGGAACCAAGCTTATCCAGATTACAACAAACGACACCTCGTGAACAAATTATGGGCAGATGCAGAAGGAACTTTGAGTGCAAGATAATGCACATATTCTTCTGCTGTGTCTTTAAAATATAAGGATTTGTTGAGTTGAGTTGATTTTGAGTTTAACATCCCGTTCAGCAGCTAGTTTATATGAGACGTGGACCTACTGATTAACGTGGAATCCTAACTACATGAGCTCGCGCCGGGAATCGAACCCATGCCTCCCACGCCAAAGGCGCGTATGCTAACCACTTAGCTACAGAGGAGCTCAATATGAGGATTTAATTAATACACGAACCGCAATGTTTTATTCAAGTTATATTTCCTTTTTGTTAAACAAATATTGATTTTACGAATAGGCCTATATGTAATTATTGAAAAATATGTTGGAAATAGCAAAAATCAGAAAATGTTTTATCAGATAATGTCCGTTTTTTTTGGGGGGGGGGAGATTAAGAGTGACACATCGTAGTAGTAGTCCCCCGCGTTGGCCCGAATGACTCATCCTCACTCTCTTTTACGACCGGGATTTTTGAACTTCGTTCCCTTTTACGGCTAAGATGAATGCTTTGGTACCTCGATTCTGATTGGCTGAGAGAGGTCACGTGACGTTAGGCCCCGCCCACGCGGGAAACTCAAATTTCCAGGTCACGTGGTATGACGTCATGAGTCACCCTGCGGGGAAATCCCTCACTAATTTGTTCCCTTTTACGGGTAAGATGAGTGTTTATGATTGGTTGACAAATGTCACGTGATTTTAGACCCTGCGATATTTGAAATTCGTTCCCTTTTACGGGTAAGATGAATCCTTTTGGTACCCCAATGCTGATTGGTTGATAGAGGTCACGTGATCTTAAGCCCTGTGACTTTTGAAATTCGTTCCCTTTTTACGAGTAAGATGAGTATTTTGGTACCTCGATTCTGATTTGCCGACAGAGGTCACATGATCTTAGACCCCCACCAGTCCATGAGGGAAATACAGAGCGATATGACGGCGAACCATCCTAGACCTGGATTTTAGAATTTTGTCCCTTTTTTATGGTTATCCTTAAAGTTCCCATGGAGGGTTCAACCTCCTCCTTAAATAACCCTTTTTGGTATCATGATATTGTACTGAAGTTTACATTAAATATTATCGTTCTTTTTGACAGATAAGATGATTCTTACCTTGATGGAGATCATGTCCTTGAATTAGTTGCCTATGTCTCTGGAAGTAACAATGGTGAAAGAGGGGTGTCGCTTGTAGATTTCTTATAACACATTGTTGTGAGTTTAAGCGATTTATTGCTCAGTAAGCGCTTCATTAATGGAAACAGTGTTGCCAGATTTTTCTTACCTAAACTGCTCCGAGTCTTTTCGAAACGGTTCCGCAGAGTACAAGAAATTTTAAACTAAAAAATTTTTCGAACTAAAAAAATTTCAAAACTAAAAAAAAAATTTAAACAAAAATTTTCAAACAAAAAATTTTGAAACAAAAAAGTTTCAAACAAAAAATTTTCGAACCCAAAAAAAATTTTGAAACAAAAAAGTTTCAAACAAAAAATTTTCGAACCCAAAAAAAAATTTCGAACTAAAAAAAATTGAAACAAAATTTTGTCGAACTAAAACATTTTTAAAAACAAAAGTTTCGAACTAAAGATGTAAATCACATCTAAAAATTTTCAAATCAAACTTTTTATCGAACTAAACTTTTAAAATTTTCGAACTAGAAATTTAAACCAAGTTTAAGAAAAAATCCTAAGAAATGTTTTTTTTAGGAATCGATCTCAGGTCTTTCAAACCAAAGATGTGTATGCTAACCGCTTAAATGAATTCGGTTTTAATCGATCTTGGTGGGTTTCGAACCATGGTCCTTGAAAAGGATACACATATACTTTAAGAAAATAAATCTGACAGTGTAACACTTCTCAAATCAAACTTTTTATCGAACTAAACTTTTAAAATTTTCGAACTAGAAATTGAAACAAGTTCTAGAAAAATCCTAATAAATGTTTCTCCAGGAATCGAACTCAGGTCTTTCAAACCAAAGATGTGTATGCTAACCGCTTAGCTATGAATGAATTCGGTTTTTTAATCGTGCTTGGTGGGTTTCGAACCATGGTTCTTGAAAAGGATACACATATACTTTAAGAAAATAAATCTGACAGTGTAACGTGGATTAAAATAAAATGCTGATAGACTTCTTTGTGTGTAGACATAGAAGCACATATGATTGAAAATGCAAACGTCAGCGGATCGCATTACTTTTGTTTTACTACGAACGTGTCAGCATGATTCATGGAAAAAAAGCAAACATTGACATTCTCGTATGGAATATGAGGAAAATGAAATGTCGTCACAGTTACGACAAGTAGTGACATGATCCTGACAGAAAGCATTTGGGATCAGAACTGTGATACTAGATGTTGTAACTATTGAGAAACTTGAATGACGTCACGATCGATTGTTACACATCGTTTTCGTTCGTGATTCATGACAAAAGCAGCGAGCGTTTTGATTGGTTCGTTGTGATGTCATTTTATAAATTTCCTCGTTTCTGATTGGTTGATGATGACATCGTTTTCACAACGACCTAAATAAAAATCTAAATTTCATTTTTCAAATCCTACATCGCTCTCAAGTGTCTTCATTTAAGCTTTACTGCACCGACTTTTTGTTCATTGAATTTGAGGTAAGTTCAGTGAGATTTTATTTTTCACACAAGATTCGAAAATCATTTTTATTTTATATTTGTGGGGGTGGATCACTCATACAGTGTTTTACTTTTAGTACGAAATATTTAGACTATGAAGAAATTAGTGGAATGGGAAAGTGGGAGTACGAATCAGGAACCCCACACATTAGAAGTAAGCACGATAAATGATATGGTTTAGCGCCCCTTCAGCGAGCACCCGCCGGGAATTGAGCCATGGCCAAAGATGTGTGCGCTTAGTTTTGAAAAGAATACATTACAAAATTTCAGAAACTATGCCTGAGAATAATATGGTTCGATACCCTTTGAAATCATTAGCGTCCCTTCAGCTTAACGTGATATTCGAGCAATCACCTGGGATTGAACCAAGGCCAGAGGCGTGTACGTCAACCATTTAGCTTAGTTTCGAAAAGAATGTATGATAACGCATGAGAATATTAAATTTCAGAAAAGGCTTGACAGCGATCCGATGTGGGAAAGCAAACCCACCGAGGATTGAACCAGGGACTTCCACGTTAGAAGCATGTACGCTAACCACTTAGCCACGAGTGCATGAATATGTGGTTAAAAAGATTTACGCTATACAGATTTTGTTTTGACAATTACGTATGTGTTACGTTAACGGTTGGTGAATCTCTTCAACTTGCAAACGCATCATTTAAAGGTCGTTGTGAGTAGAAAAAATGCTTACGCGTACTTTCTAACATCTCAGTACTGTTGAAACATTCATTCATTCATGCATTCTTTTTATCACTATAGAATGGTAGGTCAGTTACATGCTGATGTAATGGTTTCGAGTTTGACAGCAATAAAACACACATTTCAGTAACATAATTATTTTTAAAAAACTTTGATTTCTAGTACATGTGCTTTCATAATGAGATTCTGAACGTCACCGCCAGGGGAATCAAACTCAGGACCTTTACATGAATTGCTTAGTTAATTATTTATCATGAATGTTATGATTTCCCGAACTAAGCGGTTAGCATACGTACCTTTGACGTGGGAGACCAGGGTTCGATTCCCGGCGGGGAGCTCATGTGGTTCGGATTCCACGTTAATCAGTAGGTCCACGTCTCATATAGCCTCGCTGCTGAAAGGGACGCTAAACTAAAAATCAAAAAATCAACTCAAATTCACACTGCTCAATTCCTTTTTTCCCATTACATATTTGTTTTACCGTACCTGTTTGTTGTTTTCATTTTTAACCATGGCCGAATCGGGTTTTACTGTTCGTAATGAAATCACTCGACATTATAGACGATTTATGTACGTTTATGTATTATGAGGTGTGTACGTCAACCATTTAGCTTAGTTTTGAAAAGAATGTATGATAACGTGTGAGAATATTAAATTACAGAAAAGGCTTGACATACCCCTGACGTGGAAAGCAAACCCACCGAGGCTTGAACCAGGACCTTCCACGTCCGAACCATGTACGCTAACCGCTTAGTCACAATAAAAAAAATACGCTATACAGATTTTGTTTCGACAATTACGTATGTGTATCGTTAATGCTTGATGAATCTCTTCAACTTGCAAACGCATCATTTAAAGGTCGTTGTGAGTGGGGAAAAAAATGCTTACGCGTGCTTTCTAACATCTCAGTACTGATGAAACATTCATTCATTTCATGCATTCTTTTTATCACTATAGAATGGTAGGTCAGTTAAATGCTGATGTAGTGCTCTCGAGTTTGACAGCAATAAAACACTCATTTCAGTAACATAATTATTTTTTAAAAAAACTTTGATTTCTAGTACATGTGCTTTCATAATGAGATTCTGAACGCCACCGCCAGGAATCAAACTCAGGACCTTTACATGAATTGCTTAGTTAAGAATTTATCATAAACGTTATGATTTCCTGTTTATCAGGTGATTAAGATTTTTCTTTCTTCTTTTCTTTTGTAGTAAATTCACGCTGCTCAATTCCTTTTTCCCATTACATATTTGTTTTACCGTAATTGTACCTGTTTGTTTGTTTTCTCCTTTCATTTTTAACCATGGCCGAATCGGGTTTTACTGTTCGCAATGAAATCACTCGTCATTATAGACGATTTAACATTGAAGGCAGAATGCTCGAAATTCAATTCAACGCACCGCCCGTAGGAACCGATATCATACAGTATGTACATAACAGTTTCCAAGCAATGCTAGACCATTTGTTAGCCAATGTCGACGATGAGACGATGGTTGGTTTATCAGTAATATCGCCACGTAACACGAATAAACCATTTTGGGTGAGTTTTCGCCAAGCACGAAACCTGACACTGGAAACGATGTGGGCCTCGTTCGAAAGAGTGTTACAAAGTAACAATGCATTTCTCCTGCACGAACCATTCACCGTTCATTTCAATCGTGTGGATATTCCACGTGGCTACGGCGGCGGTTTGCGGCAAGGAATACTTCAAAATGAAGAATTGTTACGTTGCAAGCGAAGGATTGTACGTGTACAAAATCAAGATTCAAGGTGCTTGGCGTACGCCCTTGTTATTGCTATTGGACTGAAGGCATACAAGAATGTAGATATGCAACGTTATAAGCAGTATCAACGCCAATCGAAATATGTTGTGGACCAAGAAGTCGATGCGCTATGTGCAAATGCAGGAGTGAATTTGGATCATGGTGCCAGTGTAAATGAAATTCGACAATTCCAGACATACCTCAAAGAATATAAAATTACAGTGTATACTAGTTTCACAGGCCGTGACATCATGTACGAGGGGCCCAACGACGAAAATCGCACTCCCATAAATTTGATTTGTTTGGCTGACCATTTTGATATCATTCAATCTTTAACTGCTTGTTTTGCAACCAAGTTCTACTGTGAAGCGTGCCATAAAAAATATAGTAAACGCAATGAACATGTAAAAAATTGTCCTGTAACATGCTCCAAATGTCTACAGAGACCACTATGCGACAAGAACCAAACGCCAATATTGTGCAACGACTGCAATCGGCAATTTTATGGGGAACAATGTTTTAATAATCATCGTAATATTGTATATCATCAAGGGGAACCTGTATGCAAAATGGTGAAGCAATGTACTAGATGCTACAGAGTATATTCCTTTGTGCATACAGGACAACGACTTCATGATTGTAATGAGATCTTTTGCAATGTATGTAAGAAGATTGTTCCAGGATCGCATCAATGTTTTATGCTTCCCGATCGCCAATGCTTGAAACCAGGTGTTCCTTCAATCATGCACGCAAAGAAAGCCTTATTGATATTCTATGATATAGAATCTATGCAGGACACGAATATTGGCGATAATACGTATGTACACATTCCAAATTTATTGGTTGCACAACAAGTATGTTATGCATGTGTTGAAAACAATAATATCCAGCAGTCTTGCAGTACGTGTGGTCAGCGCCAGCATATTTTCCAAGGAGAGGATCCAGTTTATAATTTTCTCCAGTACTTGCGGGAACGTCGTCCCAATATAAATAGGATTTTCTGTGTCGCGCACAACGCTAAGGGCTACGATGGACATTTTATCCTAAAGGCTATGGTAGAACAATGCCAATGGAGACCTGACGTCATATTAAATGGGACCAAGATACTGAGTTTAACCTTGAATAATCTGACGTTCATTGACTCGTTGAACTTCCTACCTATGGCATTAAGTAAATTGTCAAAAGCGTTCAATTTACCCGCAACCAAAGGCTACTTCCCGCATTTCTTCAACACCAAGGAGAATCAATCATATATTGGACCACTTCCAGAAACAAAGTATTATGGTGCAGATGAAATGACCGTCGAAGACAGGAACAAGTTCATGCAGTGGTACAACGATCATCGTAATGACACGTTTGATTTTCAGAAAGAAATTCTCAAGTATTGTATTCAAGATGTCAATATACTGCGACAAGCATGCGTTTCGTTTATGACGTCATTTGAAACAGAAACCAAAGTGAATCCCTTCTTGGAGACGATCACGATTGCCAGTGCTTCCAATTTAGTATTCCGCCGGAATTTCCTTAAACCCAACACCATAGGAATTCTACCGGCACATGGCTATCGATGGAGAAGTACCCAATCGATCGCTGCAATACAATGGCTGGCCTACATTGAAAAAACCGAAGGAAAACAAATCTTACATGCGGCCCGACAAAAAGAAGTGTTTATTGCGGGATTCCATGTTGATGGTTACTACCAAGATCCTGAGACGTTAGAGGAGCACATCTACGAGCATGCCGGCTGCTTTTATCACGGGTGTAAAGTATGTTTTACTACAGGCCGTAATCAGCCCATCTACAACAATCCAGAAGACACCATGGAATTCCGTTATGAACGAACGCAACGCAAAAATGCAAGACTGCGTGAATTGGGGTACATTGTACATGAAATGTGGGAGTGCGAATTTAATCAGTTCTTAAAACAAAATCCTGCAATGGCGACGTATCTGAAGAATCACCCGTACATGAACCGCAGACCATTAAATCCAAGAGATAGCTTTTTTGGAGGAAGGACCAATTGCGTGAAATTGTACCACCAAGTCGACGA
This sequence comes from Thermobia domestica, assembly GCF_964235325.1. NCBI lineage: Eukaryota > Metazoa > Arthropoda > Insecta > Zygentoma > Lepismatidae > Thermobia > Thermobia domestica. The sequence continues at coordinate 168,755,397 of NC_137471.1, read as the reverse complement.
AAAAGCGGGGGAAGTAATAAAATATTACGATATTGTCTCGCTTTATCCATACATCAATAAGTGTGCTAAATACCCTGTAGGCCATCCACGAATTTATCTACAGGGTGATGAAAATATACCACCAATAAATAAAGTCAATGGTCTAATCAAAATGACGATATTACCAAGTCGCCATCTTTATCATGGTCTCCTGCCTTACCGATGCAACAAGAAACTACTCTTTCCACTGTGTGCTGCGTGTGCCGAAGAAATGAACCCAGACCCTACAGCAACGTGTACACACAACGATCAGGAGCGATGCCTCACTGGAACATGGGTATCATATGAAATCCAGAAAGCAGTAGAATTAGGATATCAACCAGTGGAAATTTTTGAAATTTGGGATTATGACATTGAACAATATGATCCCATCACGAAAACAGGTGGCTTGTTCACGGAATATATCAATACGTTTTTGAAATCAAAAATGGAAGCGTCTGGCTGGCCCAGTTCCTGTGTGACAGAAGAAGATAAATCAAAATTCATACAAACCGTCCTGGAGCGTGAAGGTATTCCATTGGATCAGTCCAAAATTGAAAATAATCCTGCACGAAGAAGTTTATCTAAGCTTTGTGTGAACTCTCTATGGGGAAAGCTTTGCCAAAGATCAAACTTTAGCCAGACCACAATTATTGACCGGCCGGAAGAATTTTATGAAAAACTCACTTCCCCCGACATTAAACTCCATCAAATTGTACCCATCAATGATACGATGTTGTATGCGTTCTGGGAGTACAATGAACATGTGCCTGTTCAAAACCGAAACACCAATGTCGTGTTAGGTGCATTTACAACATGTCAGGCACGCCTGGAACTGTACAAGTACCTGGAAATGTTGCAGGAACGTGTTTTATATTTCGACACGGATTCTGTGATATTTACGGAGAAGCCCGGGGAGCCAACCATTGAACCTTCAACGTACTTGGGATGCTTATCGAATGAGATGGAATCTTACGGACCACGAGCATACATCAAAACATTTGTCAGTGGAGGACCAAAAAATTACAGCCTAGAAATATACAATCCGGATACCAACGTCACCAGTTACATATGCAAAATTAGAGGATTTACATTAAATTACAATGCAGGACAACAATTAAATTTCAATACGCTAAAAGAAATGATTACAAATCAATGCCGTGGACAAGTCACCATCACTATCCCCCATAAGATATGCAGGACCAAAGACCATACCATCGTCACACGCAAAGAAGAAAAAATGTACAGTATCCAGTACACAAAACGTCGATTTAAAGAATTCAATTCTTATGATACGGTTCCGTACGGGTACGTTAAAAAACAGAAGATGGAACTGGAAAAAGAAGATGAAGAAGAAAAAACTGTAAATACCCAATAAGGCCGCCATTTCTTTTTTCCTTTTCCTTTTCTTCTTTCCCTTCCTTAACCACAAAGCAGCAACACCAAGAAGAAAATGAAGTACCCACAAGAGTTCATAAATCATCAACATCACCATCAGTGGAAGAAATGCAGTCATCTCGTATCCAAGGAGGAACCTTGACCATAAAGCTACAACACCAAGAAAAATGCAGTACCCAGAAAAAGTTCGTAAACATCCATCAGTGGATGAAATGGTGTTATCTCGTACCCGAGGAGGAAGATGAGCCTAAACAGATCCATCATTTACGAGTAAGTTTTATTTCTCTCTTATCAATATTGACTCATTTTTATTGTTTCAGAAAAAAGAAATTCTTAAAGTAATCCGTCGTTTCTTCTTTTTCTTTACAGGATACGTCTACAACATTCGAAGATGATGACACGTCCAACATATTCATTAAACTAGATCCTGTATTTATTATGTTAATAAACTTGTATGAGAAGAGCACATACCTTTCGTTAAAATACAAGTTGAAAAAAAAAATATGTTTTATTATTTCTTGAAACCCTGAACACTTGTTTTCAAATAAATGGTAATCTTGAAAATTTAAGGTGGAAAATATATCCAAGATTTGGTTTACATGATTTTGTTCGAAAAAATAATTAAAGAATTTTTTAGTGTCCAAAATTTGGTTTTTAATTTAGTTCGAAAAAAAATTTGGATTTGAAAACTTTCAAATGTGGTTTACAACTTTAGTTCGAAACTTGTTTTTAAAAATTGGTTCGAAATTTTTTGTTTAAATTTTTAGTTCGAAAAATTTTGATTTGAAAATTTAGTTCGAAAGTTTTTAGTTTAAAATATTTTTCGAAAAATTTTTAATTTTTTTAGTTCGAATTTTTTTTTTGGGTTCGAAAATTTTTTGTTCGAAAATTTTTTGATTTGAAAATTTAGTTCGAAAGTTTTTAGTTTAAATTTTTTAGTTCGAATTTTTTTGAAATTTTTGTTTCAAATTTTTTAGTTCGAAATTTTTTTTGTTTGAAAATTTTTGTTTAAAATTTTTTAGTTACAAATTTTTTTAGTTCGAAAAATTTTTAGTTTAAAATTTCTTGCACTCTGCGGAACCGTTTCGAAAAGAATCGGAGCAGTTTAGGTAAAAAAAATCTGGCAACACTGTTTCCATTAATGAAGCGCTTACTGAGCAATAAATCGCTTAAACTCACAACAATGTGTTATAAGAAATCTACAAGCAACACCCCTCTTTCATCATTGTTACTTCCAGAGACATAGGCTACTAATTCAAGGACAGGATCTCCATCAAGGTAAGAATCATCTTATCTGTCAAAGAGAGAACGATAATATTTAATGTAAACTTCAGTACAATATCATACCATAAAAGGGTTATTTAAGGATGGGTTGAACCCTCCACGGGAACTTTAAGGTACCAAAAAGGATAACCATTAAAAAAAATCCAGGTCAAGGGTGATCACTGTCATACCACTCTGAATGTCTAGCATTGGGGTGAGGGTAAGATTATGTGACTTCTATCCTCCAATCAAAATTGAGGTACCAAAACATTCATCTTACCTGTAAAAGGAAACAAATGAGTGAGGGATTTTCCCATGTAATCTGTTCATCGTGTGGCGGGTCTAAAATCATGTGACTTCTATCTTCCAATCAGAATCGTAATACCAAAGTATACATCAGAAAGGACACCCTAATTTCAAAAATCCTAGGACCTAAAACCACGTGATCTCTATCATCCAATCAGAAACACTCATCTTACCCGTAAAAGGAAACAAATTTCAAAAATCCCGGGTGAGGGATTTCCCCGCAGGGTGACTCATGACGTCATACCACGTGACCTGGAAATTTGAGTTTCCCGCGTGGGCGGGGCCTAACGTCACGTGACCTCTCTCAGCCAATCAGAATCGAGGTACCAAAGCATTCATCTTAGCCGTAAAAGGGAACGAAGTTCAAAAATCCCGGTCGTAAAAGAGAGTGAGGATGAGTCATTCGGGCCAACGCGGGGGACTATTACTATCGTTATCAGCATCTGAATTATCACTTCCTCCACCTCCCGAAGAAATTATAGTGCATGAAATCATACACTGAACTGAGGTTCATCCTCCCCTTGTAGCGAAAAGTAAAGACTCTAACCCCAACATACAAGATTCGTAGGTAAACAACTACAGCACGTATTGTTGAAACCAAGTTGTCCAGTTGAAGTCTTGTCTTGACTACCAAAACATCGTCAGTAGATTTTGACACTCTAGGCAAAAATAATACTTTGATAGCTAGTCATTGCACCATTCTCTCTACATTTTTATTGAATTTGATTTTTATTTATTTCTCTTTTCTTTTGGAACAACCCGTCATTCCTTTCCTAGTATTTATTTCGACCATAATATCAGGTCGAGAGCTGTTTAACCTAATTAATTAATTGACTTTAATTAACGCAGCCCCTTCATCCCTCCTTGGAGGAAATGCTTTGCGGTTCTGGTCGGGATAAATTCCTTTCTTTCCTCTAAAAATAGAGTGAGAGCTGTTTAACCTAATTAATTAATTGACTTTAATTAACGCAGCCCCTTCATCCCTCCTTGGAGGAAATGTTTTGCGGTTATGGTCGGGATAAATTCCTTTCTATCCCTCCAAAATAGTTTTGTGACTTTATTCCAAATATTTTCCCATGAAAGAGTTTTGGGCATGACGTCTGACGTTTTACGTACGTGTACTAATGTTTGCTTAAGTTTCCCTCTTTCTTTCTATACCCGTCCCCAAATTGTTGGTATCTTTTTTTATTTTATTTTTCTTGTTTTGCATTATTTTTTATTCTTTCCTATGAACACTACTCCTATAGTGTTTTCCCACTACACACACGCCCAGGAATATTTTACCCCCACCCCTTCCTAAAACCTACCAACATTAGTTTACCGGTTCTTGTATTTACACTTGCACTTTCATGGGCGTCGCAATGTTTAAGTCAATCAATCTTTGCGCTACCCAGCATGTTACGGGTGCGTAATCAAGGAAATAAGGTTATGAGTAAACAGCGGGTCAAACAGAACGTGGCAAAGTTACTCAAATGATAGCTCTTAGTGTTGGGAACGGACGATGCACTTTTAAGATCACGTAAATGAATAGAGAGAGATTATAGATTATTCGGAGAGAGATGGTTGACGTAGAGTGAGGTGAAAGGATTTTAGAATTACAGTACCAGTGGACTTTGTATGTCCTGTTCTAGGCTCCTGTTGTTTTCCATGCTGGCTGGAACCGACGAAAATCCAGTTCTGGGACAGGTGTACAGAACTCAAAAATCTGAACAAATTTGCCTAATAATGGCTTCTGTCCTCATACACGATGGTGGTTGATCGTCGAAAGCAATGCCGACAAGCTCTTAGCGAGAACGGCTGTCTTGTACAGAAAGTTGTACTCGGTTGACTCGCTAGCTGTTGGGCTAGCATCTCTCGATGGACTGAAATAATTATATCATAGACTCACGGCGGACTGTCTGTCTGCTGTGGATCTTCCCGGCCAACTCGAACTTCCTCTCTTCCGGGTAGCCCTGGGTTAATAAAGATGAATTTCTTCGACGTGTTAAATTCGAGGCGAATTTCGTGCTCACAGATATTTACGTAAAAAAGTAAGTTAATCACTGAAAATGATTCTCTCAGCATTTATTACATAAGTCATACATTGATAAAATTCATTATACAACATAAACAAACACGACTTTCAAGTCCTGCAAAATATGCATTAGAATTAACATTATCTAAATTTTCAGACACAGATTATTCCATTATCATGATCTAATCTTCCGTGTTTGTCATTCAGAGTTCCGTCAAAATAGCTTTATGTAACTAAAAGAGAAAAGCAAAAAACACAACTGACTCCAACAATTATGAGTTTCCTAAGAGAAAATACAACTTTTCAATTCTCAATCGATCGATAGATCGACTACCAATATCAATCCGTGATAAGAATCACTGGTTTCTTCACAATAATAAAGCAAAATAAGTGTGTTTTCCTCTCCTCTCCAAAATTTTTCTTGGCTTTCTTTTTGGATCCCTACTATTATGAACCTATCGCCTCCACTGATCGTTTGTGCACGAAACTCTAACGTTAGAGCTTCAACAATTCCTGAGTTTTAAGGCAGAAATTGAAAACAGAATTCGAAAGTATATACAAATGTTTGCTATTCCTTTTTGTAAAATGCTTGCATTTCTCCCACGTACGAAGCACAGACAATCAGGGAGTAATCTACACCCCCCAACACCCCCTAACACCCCTTCAAATTTCTTTACACACACCCCTGAATGGAAAAGGAATACTCCCCCAAATCCAACTGTATAAATCAGTATCATATAGGTTATTTATTACCTCAAGTTAAAAAAGGTTTAGCGTTTAGGAAAGAAGGCAATATTCTTATTTATTTATTTCACTTCAAAATACGAAGCGATCTCGTTCCCATGTACGGCTTCGTGAACCACATGACCTCATTGTTTCGGGCGGTGTTTCGATCGAAACAATTGACAAAACAGACCCGCTAATACCTACCCTCCTGGGCTCCGCGGTCGTTTCCGAGAAAAGAGGTTGATAGACAGATGCAGATGACTGAAATCTGAAATTGGCAGCGTCTTGAGCGGTCATTCACGTCACCTAATTCCTCCTCAATAAGGAAAAATGAGACAATATAGTAATAAGCCTATACCAGATTCAGTTGTAAATGCTACTCTGCAACAGGCTCGCAACCAGAGTTGGGCTTGGGAGGCCCTGGCCCTCCCTTAATTTTTCATGTCCACTCCAGACCTCAATACAAAATGCACAATTTAGATATTTGTAATAAAATTTTTAATGACTTGGTCTCTCCTAACATATTCATGGCTCCCCAAAGCTCTGTGGCTGGTTTCGAGCCTGCTCTGCAAGTGGAGTATCAGCGGACGGGCGTTAGAAGGATGTAGTCGAAACGTTTTTAGAAATGAAGAGATCGATCGAAGTAAGAATTTATATATATTTTAGACTGAGTCTAGTATTATGCAGGAACACATTTGGCGCTAGCTTAATTTTTAAAGTATATTTTTATTCACGTAAATTCATAGAGTGGAATAAGGCTCATTGCGAGTCACTTTTTTTTTAACTAAAATTTACTTTTTTTTAAAGTTGGTCACTAAAAGTTACTTTTTTAAAAATTTGTCACTAAATCAGTTACTCTTTTGAGAGGTAAAGTGACTTTTTCGTGTGATTTATGTTTCGCACTCATTACTCATTACTCTTCTGAAAGCTTCAGTACTTGCTTCCACATGTGAAACAATCAGCTTTATTCTCACTTCAGCATTTATTCTTTCTAAAGCACAGTGGACGGTTGGTTGACATTTAAGCTCTCAAGGTGGGGTTGAGAACCCTTCTATGTCTATTGTTTCTTCTATCATAATAATCTTTTAGTTTTCTGTCGTAATAGTTAACGTTCCGTTGAACGTTGTGTGGTTGTGTCTGTATTGTTCATCATGTTCGTCTTGTGTTATGCTTCTTGTATGTTCTTCTTAAGAGTAGGTGATGAATTTGAATATGTCACGTGTTTGAGAACTCTTAATGCGAAGTTCAATATAATGTCTGGGATAAAGAAATTCGGAAATAGACCAGAACTGGTAAGCACGGAGTTGCGTTTAGTAAACTATAAATATTCCCTGTTCAGGCTCGGATCAAAGGAGAAGAAGCATGGTGGGTGTTACAAGAAGTTTGTTAATGACATCCCCTTTAGGCGGGCTGGCGGACTTCCCGTTTGCTCTTGAAAGATTCCAGAGATACAATCCAACCACTGAATTCTAAACTTGATACAAATTATTCTTTTCTTTAATCAAATTCTTGTATCGATCAACGGTTTATCTAAACAATCAGGTAATAATAAAATTTTTGCTAACAAGAAATCTTCCGAAAAATTCTTCCGTGTGAACATGTCTTAATAGTACTTTTTCCGCTATGGCTTTATGCCTTTACGGTAAGAGACATAACGTGACCTGATTAATAGTGGGTGAATTCCCGGGAAGATATTTTTCGGGAAGATTCCCAAATATGGGAATTTTTCGGGAATTTATGTAAAATCACAAAAAATGCATTCTATTACTATATTATGATTTCTAACTTAAATTCGTTTTTATTTCACAGTATATTATTACTGTTGTCCCCAGAGGAGTCTTTAAAATGTTTATTCTGAACGGTATTATGTTATTTTATTAATATTTTATTAGGAGTCAGAGAGAGGAGACAGACCGACGTCATTACTAACGGTGGTTCAGGGTTGATTAATAGTACTTCATCTCTATTACCACATATTTCTACATTACTTTACAAAATGGTTCCTTTTCATCATTAGTAAAGGAGTAAATTAGTTACTTGCTAATTTTTAGTGAAAATGAAAATGGAACTGAAAAAACATATATTTCATAAAGTTTTAAAGAATTTTAAAATTTTTAACCTCAAAATTTTTGAAAGCCTAGAAGTAAATCATAATATATTAAAATAAAGTAATTAGTGATATGATTCTTATAATTTTGAAGATAAAGTAAAGAAATGGAAATAAATTCCTTCTCGGGAATTTATATGCCAGGGAAAAACCCGGGAATAATCCCATTTGTAAATTCCTTCCCACCGGGAATATTCCTACTGCCCATCACTAGACCTGATCGTATGGTATGACGTCATAGGTGTCAATACTTTCGAAATTTTGGTAGTGATACCGTGGCCCACACCTAATTTTTCGATGGGTACATAAGACCACGCCCTTACGTTTTGGAAATTACCCAGTTTAAAAATTTAGTTTGGTATTTTAGGACCGGCATGTACACCTCAGTAAGTTTGGGGAATTTGTCTTGTTTCCTTTTATAGATAAGAAATGAGAAAAAATTCAAGTTTCGGAAAATTTTAGCCTACGTTATATTCTTAGATGGGATTCTTAACCTTATATGGCTATATATATGTATATAGAGTCCATTGCCTTTTGTAAGGGATGGGTATATTGATGCTTCCTTTTAAATTTTAGAGAAATACATAGGACCACCACTTAAATTTATGAATTGGCAAAGACTGAAATTTTTAAAATGTTATCTAGGACCCAGATACCCTGTATATACGACTGTAAATTTGTATGGCCCATCATTTTCCCTTTCATCATTGTTTGTGGAATATTCTCCAGCCCAAAATTCCAAGTTGTTTCTTTCTGGTGTGGATACAACTCACAATGAAAGCCGAAAAATTCTATCTCCTAAAACATACTCCAAAACCTGGATCGAAATAGCATTAACGTGATTGTAATGACTTGGTCTACTTCTGTTCCTTTGCATATGACAACTTTCAGAAGTGGTTTAAAATATGAATTTATCATCAGAACTAAATACCATTAAAAGCAAAAAAAGTTTGGGACTCATAAAAATTATAATTGTTTGCACTCGATCAATTTCGGGAGAAAGGTTTAACCATTTTGATTTATTTTTGAATGTAATTATCATGTATCTCGAACTTGGTTTATAATCAAGTTACTTTGATTAAAATTCATATTCTGTGATGAGAATGGGGAGCGAAGGGTCAAAATATACACATAAATTTAGTATCTCATAATAAGTACGTTAGGAAGATGGAACTTTTTATATAAATTTCCCATTAAAAGTAAGTGGACCTGTGTGAAATGTTTTTGCAAATTCCCATTTTAAATGGGAAAGGGAAGCATTTTCTATGCTTTGAAAGATACATTTCCTGTTATTCCTGGTCCCATCGTTGGGAAACTATCAGGGCCCTGCCCGCTGCCATATAATAATTCAAAACTCCGTTCCGGTTCATAGTTACCAGTGGTGTAACTCATTGGCTTGCAGTAGGAGCTACCGGGGCAGTTGGTTAAAGCTACCCATGATTAACCTTTAGAATAATTAATACATGTAAGTTTTTAACTCGAAAATGTATTCTCCTACATAATTTATGTGTACAATAATGTGCAACCTATAGTATACAAAAAGCATGGAGTTGATTGTCCTAAGGTAAGGAAACCGTGTCATGCATGGAGTTGTTGAACGCCAGATGTGGCGATACTAATGTCCCATGAGCACAGTAATGGAATCAGAAAACGGTTCAGAAGCCAAAGAAATCGATTACCGAAATTTTGAGCTTCGGTACCTTTTATTCACCAATGAAATATTTAGTTCATGGACCAGGGAAGTGGTCCCCTGATATCACAAATCGAGCCCGATGCGTGATGTCAAACAGCTATCGAGCTCCGTAAGAATGTTCATGCCATATTCTCCATCCTTTTTGCTCACAAAAGTAAGTTGAATTATTATCCTGCCTAAATGTTATTCAATTTAATATTAACCATTTTACTGCTAAATTTGTTATAGGGGCCAAAAAATAGTTATTGTTATTTCTGGATAGTTTGTTAATCATATTTATCATAATATGGGAGAAAATATCCTGAAAAGTTCACATTTTGCGTAACAAACCATACCCTCACATGTGAGGGTAGCCACTTACGGTGTACGATGAATGTCTATTATTTCTAAGAAAATACATTTCATTGTATTTTTATTATTGAATCTTAGACTCTTTTCAGTTGTGTATTTGTAAATAAATAAACCCATTTATTATACATTAGTACACCTTATTTAAAAATTATTTCATATTATCGATATTTGAACTATTTCTGCCTCGAAGCAAAGGATTAAAAGTGAGAGGGAACGCGTGCAAATGTCCTTCACCTACTTCCAAAAAATATCTATGGCGTCCTCTCACTTTCTAAAAAAATGCAATTGGCAAATATATGCAAGAGGAATAGCGTGATGTCAAGCACCCCCCTACCTTTTCAGATCCACTTTAACCCCTGCCACAAAGGTATATATATATATATATATATATATATATATATATATATATATATATATAACATATGCTTTAGCAATGCAGAATATGCACATATTTTGAAAGAGAAGAGATTTATTCTCTTGGTATGACTCTTGAGTAGGAACTATTTATAGATAACTAGTATTTGCTCACACATTGAAAAGTTGTATCTGGAGATTTTATATTTGGTAGATACTCCATATCACTCCAGAAGCATGCTATTGTAACAGTTATTATTTCGGTGGTTATAGTTTCAACTTGGAATAGTCGTGTGGATAAGGAAATATTTACTATATATCAATCAAAAGCAGCTAGGTGAGACTTCGAATACTACTACTACGGAGAAGAAACAACAATGCATTACAATACACAATGCTACAATTCCGTCAAACATTATTTGTATTACCTTTTACCTGACTGTTCAAAACAAATACAAATAAGATTTTACACGAAATTTCTGAATTTGTACTAGCAGCACAATTTAAAGAAAAATTATCCAAAGAAGAAAAACAATATTCCTTCTGTTGTTTTCAAAAGACACCAAGATCTTTTTTTCTCATAAACAAAGTAAAATAATTTTTTAGATTTCTGAAACAAAATAAGTCTGACCTTATTGGCTACCCTCACAATTTTAATGCTCATAATTTACAGCGTTCTCACTAATCTGATAACTAGCTCGCAGACATAACAAATTGAACTTATGAAGAAATAGATTTTAATTCACAACACAAAGGATATAACTTACAAAGAATAACACCAGAAGAAGAGTACAACGACTTTCAAAATTGTGGTTCTCAAAGGCGTTCTTCAACTCCGCAGAACACACTATTCATAAACATTGTGATTTCCAATATACTTAACAGATGCCTATACAGTACCTGTCAACTTGTCATTCAGACACTGACAAATGTGTTTGTAGGTAATTTGTGTACTAAAATAATTTGATTAGCATTTTTTAACAGAGTGAAAATAACACTCACAATTGTGAGGCTATCTACTAAAAGGGTTAAAAGACAATACTGTGATGCTGCATGCCAGTAAGGGACAACGCATTATATTTTATATCGAATACAAGGGACCTGAGCCGGAACATGTGGGGCTGGAATTCATGGATTTTGATGTACTTAACCGATTTCTAACATCACCGCTGTGCTTAAGGGCCCGGATCTTTCCAACACCATAACTTGAGATTCCAGCTCCATGCCTAACACGGCTTCCTTACTGTAGAAGGATTTTCATGGAATATTCTGCATGTTCTTAACCAAGAATAACAGACATTACAAAACCATGGGAATTAACAGGGCATTATATTTGGACAATTTCTTTTTTTATCGTATATACAAACTACACTGTATATAGTGAACCCAATGGAAACACACCACTCCTTTCTTGCAAATCTTTATATTTTATCTTATGATTTTGATTTTATAATATTATTCAACTTGGTTTCAAAACCAGGGTAGAAAGATGTTTCCACTGCTTATACAATCATTTTTTTTCTTTTTTATTCGATAAAGCGGAAGAGATAGCAAGATGAGGTTTCTAATTCAGTATACTTAAGAATAATACATGAACATTGACACCGTCATTTGAGGCTCATTTATTACGTTCAATCAAAGTGGAAAAGATAATGCTTACTTTGAACTTATTAAACAAGGCTCGTATATGAAAGAACTGCTTCTATCACAAGTTTGGTATGTTTGCGTATGTGGTTGTGCGCTTAGCCCAAAATTTCCAGTTGATTATCCTTCTATGGAAAATAGTAACATTTGAAATAATATAATTAGGATTTTACTTATGTGGAAAAATTCATCCTAGGAAATATATCGATTACACAGTTCATATGGTTCTTTAAGGCGAAGAAGCCCGCGAAGCAAGCAGGTCACGGAAAGATATTACAATTAATCATTGTCGTAACTTGGAACACAATTAACGATGAGCTTTCTTGTATATTCGTAAGACTTTCATTTCACACCGATTAGCAATAAAGCATGATCTCACTTTTTCGAATCCCTAGGAAATAAATTTTGCAATCATAAAATTACACTTATTTTTATTAAGTTGCAAAACAGTTTTCCGTACCATCTAAAACCTCAAGAAGATAAAATGAACAGCACTTTGAATCCAAACTTCTTCTTTTTAAGGGAGGAATTTTAAAGTATTAAAGAAAATGAACTCCATTATAACTAAGTAAACACTATTCCGAGTATTCTTGTTCAGTTTTAGTACATTCCCGTTATGTTTGAAATCCATTGCTAACGGTTAGAACGTTCAGTACGCCAATAGCTCCATATTCCTGACGTCAATACTGTAGTAAGGATTATGTTCTATATGCGTGTGAATTAGGTTTTCGTTAAAATCTGTAAGGGATGGAACCGAGAAAATTTACACGAGTAACACAAAATTTAAAGAAAGAAAAATTTGGATATCAGAAATGTAAAGAATCAAAGGTTAATTTACTTATTGTAGCTAGAGGTGATCCGAAGGAGTGAAAACTGCTTTTCTACCAACCTCTCAAGCTGCAAGGATAAACATTATATTATTAATATATTTCAGTTACTTATTTGAATCTGTGGGAAGTCAGCGACAAAAATATTTACTTCAATAGAAATAACAGGGGCAAGATGTTACTTCCAGCGAGTGTCTGATTAATCTGCGTGGAGACCTCCAAGATAATCGAAATATCGCTCTCATCCAAATCGCCCCTGTTCATTCCTAAAAGGGCAATCCAGACTCAAGACCAACTCGGTATTTATCAATTGCCTTAAGCATCATTCTCCCGGTGGGTTCTTGTACTCCCAGCCCACGTCTGGAAACTATTAACGAGTTCGAAATGAATTTCTGAACATACAGTAGCACGTACCTGAGCAGGCTCTTTATCATATCATTTTGATTCAAGGGCGCATCCTAAGGTAAGTGGTAAACAGGATTGAAAAAATTACCTACTGTACATAAAAGATTCATGTTATGAGCTCGCCAAGCTAGCAAGATAAAATTTCAGAAGAAGTGCTTAACTATTTACCCATGTACTTATCTACATAAACCAAAAGCACTTAAGCTCCAGGAATAGGGATACCTCAGAATTTTCATTTTTTGACAATTGGTTTTATCCTTAAATGGAAATCAGATTTACGAATGAAATTTACAATAATACGGTGAACCTAGAGATTTTGCAAATCTTGACTATGACAATTCCTAAATTTAAAAAATGGATCTCGAACCGAGAGTCTGGAACACGGATCCAGCTTTGTAAATGGCATACCTGGAACCACCACGAAAAATTGGGTATCCGGACCCAAAACTAAGAATCGAGTACCCGTTTCTAAAGCTGTAAAATGGATATCCAGATCATGTTTTCGAGTTGCTGCCGACAGAGTAAAGTAAATTTATCTTTTTGCTATGAATTGACTTTGTCGCCTTAAAACTCAATGGTAGAGCGCTTCCTCTGGTGCGTGGGATCCTTATTATTTCGGTCCCCGGCCAAGTAAGTTTGTGGTGGACAATATCATATCCATGGGTTTTCTCAAGGTACTCCCGCTTCTTCGCACTTTTCATTCCACCAATTCCTCTATTATCATTGACTGCTTTAATCATTTGGTGCGGTGGCTCCGTGGTAGAGCGCTTCCGCTGGTGCGTGGGGTCCTTACTGTTTCGATACCCGGCCTACTAAGTTTCTGGTGGACAAGGTCGTATCCGTGGGTTTTCTCAGGGTACTCATGCTTCCTCCCACATTTCATTCCACCAATTCTTCTAATATCATTGACTTGCTTTAATCAGTGGAGAGAGTCTTCGTCCCTTAAGCATTGCAGTGATGTCGGAAATCAGATCCAGGTCCCAAACATTTTGGGTTGTGATGTAAACATTTGCTGTGGTTCAATCTCAGTATTTGATTACGCGAAATAAAACCATTATATACAGCTATAAATATTGTTCTATGTTGCGCAACCAGATATTGAGATTGAGCTAATTCGGGACCTCATTTCTGGAGCCTTGAAGCCAGGAACCGATTTCAGACATTACCCTGTGCTCAAACGACTAGGATCTTTCCAATGTTACCATCCGTGTCCAACAACCCCATGTTTGAAAGGGGAATAGAAAGGATCCGCGTCTAAAACTTCGAGACCCCGTTTCTTGGGGTTCAAAGCTAGGAATCGATTTCTGACATGACAATTATACTCAACGGATCAAAGCCTTTTAAATGCCACCAACTCCGTCCAACAACTTAATGTTTAATAGGTGAATAGAAGTGACCCGTGCCCATAACGTCAGGACCCCTTTCCTTGAGCTATGTGGCCTGGATCTGATTTCTGACATTACTACTGCCCTCAGACAACCCGGACCTTTCCAACGCTACCTCCCGCGTCTACCAACTCCATGTGTAACATCGTCCCTCTGACGTAGGAGAATTGACTCCATGCTTTTTTTCATAATTACTCTCCAAATGGATTTGTATAGAGGGTAGTTTTGCCAAGTTTAACAGCAGGTTTAAGATAAGCCTCTTGAGAGCGTCTCTTATTTCTTAAGGAATACATAACGATTGCTTTTGGCTGTTGCAATGGTCTGTCCAAGCAGATTGGTAAAATAATCAGCGTAGCATAACAACAAAAAGATCTTTCTCTTATAAGTTAAAAATAAAAGCACAGAAAGGAAAAGTCAAAGTAGCTATGCAATATATTGACAGAATGCCAGTCTTCAGTTTAGCAGCGAACCTGCCTTTAAGCGAAATATCACGTGGCTCTCTACTTTTGTCTGTGCAATGTAAATCATAACATTGTGTTTAAAGGCAAACAGAAACAAGGTAAGTTGTTTAGTTCTTTGTAGAACAACTGATAAGACGTTTGTGTCTTTTACACAAATAATTTTTGCCAGATTGCTGTTTGAAGCCTTTCTACATTATACATTATAAAACAACATATCCAGTTTCAGAGAAAAACAGAAATTGTAAAGGGTGGAAAATATCCTTATTATTCAGATTCTTTATTACTATTATTATTATTATTATTATTATTATTATTATTATTATTATTATTATTATTATTATTATTATTATTTACATTATTATTATTATTTACCAGAGTTAGTAGTACAGCTTCTCTTTGGTGATAAAAATCGTAATTTGGCCTTTATTATAAGTAATATGACTGGGTCTAGACACAGAAGAGAGGGGATTTTGTTGCCAGATACAGAAATGAGAATTTCGTTCAACCATGACTACGTATTAAATAAACAAACGTATTGATTACACCTTTCTAAAAGAAAAAAAATAGTATAATTAGTAAAAAATGCATTCATTGAAAAACTCCTGGGTAGTAAGTGCACCCTCTTAAATCTGCTTAAGAGCGTTTGGGTCCGAGTTCGATTCCCAGTGGGACCTCATGCGATTCGGATCCCACGTTAATCAGTAGGTCCACGTCTCATATAGCCTCCCTGATGAAAGAGACAAACTCAAAATCAACTCAAGTAAAGTTAAAAGAATTATAAAGTTTTCAACTGTTTTAGCGTATGAAATTCTACGTTAAACGAAACTACATATCTGATAATGGAAGCATCGTCGGAAATACAGTATCCAATAGAGCAGACATTTCGTGGAGGATTTCCCTCATCATAAATAATCCTATTGCAAGTTGTTGAAAAGGGTGTGTAAAGCAGAAATGCTATTTTATTGCGTGTAAACTTGAGGCTTCTGGAAGCGCAAGTTGTGACCACACATATTCGCATCCTTGATCATCATAAAATAAAAAAAAATTTCATAACATTCACAGACGGCACGATCGAGCACTGAACCTATTGAAAACTTACTACGTAATAATTAATGAGTGATTTCATTTTTTCTTTTAAAGGTCATGGTATAGGATATCATAATTTAAATTGTTACCCATGTCGTGTGTATTAATATTTAGAAGGATGGATTTGTTTAAAAAGAAAAAATACTGAAAGGATTACGGTTGTCTCGAACTGCCGCGTAGAAACATGTAATTTAAAAACCTGTCTCGCAATCCACTTTTTTCTAAAGTTAACTGTTGCACCGAACGTGCCTCATTAACTTGCTTATGTACTTATTAGTACGTTTCTACTTACTTTTACTCGATTTTTACTTGTTTAACGTGATTTTTCAGAATCCTAGAACGACTGGGACACGCACACATCGAGAACACTTAAATTTCGAAAGCTCCTCTACACAGAATCGAACCCGGGACCCCGTATACCAAAGGCTCACGTGCTAGCCAGTAGACCAGCAGGGTGGACACCCACTCCGCTCATACTTAGGTTATGCTCTTTACACTTTTTCATGCTATCCAAAGTATAGCTAATCTTCAATTCACATTGCCGATTTGAGTTTTTTAACGAGAATTGTTATATTGCAACTTAATTTGGATGTAGAGGGCCGCGGTGGCTCAGTGATAGAGCTTTCAAATCTGATGCATGGGATTCTTGGTTCGATCACAACTCGCGCCAAGTGAACATTGTGGTGGATAATCACCGTGTGTGTGGTTTTTCTGGGGTATTCCCGTTTCCTCCACATTCTTCATTCCACCACTTTGTTCATTTCTCATCATCACTGTCTCCTTTAGCCTAGCCGGCATAAACGTCAGACGTCAAACCTAAAGATTTCATTTCATTTAATTTGGATGTAAAATCCTGAGTTAATTAGCACATAAGGACTTTGCACTACTATGTTGGTAGGAGATGAAAGCTGCTATTGATTTTTGTTATTTCGCTTATTACATCTTCATTTCCCATTACTTTTGCATAACATTTTAAAGAAATATTAGATACTAACTTCTCTCTCCCGACATCACTGCAAAGTTTAAGGGACGAAGACTCTCTCCAATGATTAAAGCAAATCAGTGATAATAGAAGAATTGGTGGAATGAAACGTGGGAGGAAGCAGGAGTACCCTGAGAAAACCCACGGATACGACCTTGTCCACCACAAACTTAGTAGGCCGGGTATCGAAACAGTAAGGACCCCACGCACCAGCAGAAGCGCTCTACCACACAGCCACCGCGCCCTATGATTAAAGCAGTCAATGATAATAGAGGAATTGGTGGAATGAAAAGTGCGAAGAAGCGAGAGTACCCTGAGAAAACCCACGGATACGACCTTGTCCACCACAAACTTAGTAGGCCGGGTATCGAAAGAGTAAGGACCCCACGCACCAGCGGAAGCGCTCTACCACAGAGCCACCGCGCCTTATGATTAAAGTAGTCAATGATAATAGAGGAATTGGTGGAATGAAAAGTTCGAAGAAGTGGAAGTACCCTGAGAAAACCCACGGATACGACCTTGTCCACCACAAACTTAGTAGGCCGGGTATCGAAACAGTAAGGACCCCACGCACCAGCGGAAGCGCTCTACCACACAGCCACCGCGCCCTATGATTAAAGCAGTTAATGATAATAGAGGAATTGGTGGAATGAAAAGTGCGAAGAAGCAGGAGTACCCTGAGAAAACCCACGGATACGACCTTGTCCACCACAAACTTAGTAGGCCGGGTATCGAAACAGTAAGGACCCCACGCACCAGCGGAAGCGCTCTACCACAAAGCCACCGCGCCCTATGATTAAAGCAATGATAATAGAGGAATTGGTGGAATGAAAAGTGCAAAGAAACGGGAGTACCCTGAGAAAACCCACGGATACAATATTTTCCACCACAAACTTACTTGGCCGGGGACCGAAATAATAAGGATCCCACACACCAGAGGAAGCGCTTTCTCATTGAGCCACTGCGCCTCACAACAAAAACAAGAAAACAGGAATTTACTAGAAAACATTTTAAGAAGCAATATCTTTCAAAGGTAAAGACCACTGCACGATGATCATCTTTTAATAACTCCATGAGCAGAATAGACTGATATGTTCCTCTCTTGTGTGATCTTTTTAAAACCATATATGTTATTCGGATATTATCCTTTATTCGTCATCCAGATGTAATCAGTTATCCGAATGTTCTATTATCCGGATATTATCCGTTATCTTAATTTTATAAATTATTCGGATAAATCCAATATCCGGGTATTATCCGTCATTCGGATATATCCGTTATCCGGATATTATCCGTCATCCGGATATATCCGTTTTGCGGATATCAATCGTTATCCAGATCTTATCCGTCATCCATTGTCCGGATATTATCCGTTATTCGTCATCCGGATATTATCCGTCATCCGTATAGTATCCGTTATCCGGATATTATCTCTCATCCGGATATTATCCGTCAGCTGGATATTATCCGTTATCCGTCATCCGTTTTGTTATCTGTGATCCGGATATTGCAAATCCTGATAAGTTTCTATCCGATATTCGAATAATAAATTATCCGGATGTGGCCATCCCTAATCAGCATCGTCAGAAGCTTACACGAACTAAATGTCTTCAAAGTCTGCTACACAAGAGCAGGGGTGGATTTAAGGAGCGATCAGGGCGATTGCCCCCAGAAAGGGAATCTTTCTTATTTTATATATAAATATAATCCATTCCAGAGTTTGAGCTCTTAAAAGTAGCTCTAAGTAGGAGTATTACAAAGCACCGAGCCCCCAGAAGTCCATCGTAGATCCGCCTCTGGAGAAGAGTATGCGTGAATACACACTTATTATTCACATTCAATTGGCACATCTCAACAAATAAACAATATTTTCATTCACTTCCATCTACTACTGCATTCTACTGAACTGTAACGACTTTTTATGTTTAAAAATAATTATTCATTTTTCAATAATTGTAAATGTTTATAAGTTCAGTAATTCACCATGAATAGAGTAAACTAAAAGTGTTTTTGTAACGAAGAAGTAACAACATGAACTGTGAAATATTTTCTCACAAACTGTCGAGAGTTGAAAGTCGACAAACTTTTCTCTTCGTTTACCGATTACTTCGAAACCGCGGTAGCCAGAATTAGCCCAGAATAGGGGACTTATATTAAGGAAATGAAAATTTCAGAAAAATGCAGAAGTCTTTTAGTATGAGAGAAAAAGGAATGAAATCTCTAATTTCTAGTTCTGTAATTCTTGTAGCTCTTAGGCCGTTCCAAAGTACTCATAGAAATATGGCCAATGAATTATGACTATTTTGTGGAACATTCCACTTTAATATCACAAGAAATTCATCTTCCGGCTTGCTTGGTTGTGAAAAGTTATAGAGTGTATTGGTATACTATGTGCAGTGAGAAGGGCGAAGAAGAAAAGAAAGAGAAAAGAAAAAGAAAGAAAGCTCGTAACAAAAGAAGGGGGAAAAGCCCTGTATCGTGCGAATGAGATGCATGGAAATTAGTCGTGAGTAGGAACCCTCCACCTATGGTGGGGGGATATTCATGAAGCGATCAGCTTATGTCTAATTATATAAGAATATATATAATTCATTTCTTATTTTCGAACATACAAGGTTCAATCAAAATGAGAAGACTTTTATATCGGACTTCCGAAGGAAAATAAAATAAAATAAATACGTGACCGTGTTTATTATATGTAGAATCCCCAGTCACGACCCCTTATCAGTTTTATTAAAAATAGAAGAAGAAGTAAAGAAGAGAATAGAAAGATGGGATAGGAAGAAGGAAAGAAAGAAAAAATCGAAAGTAAGGAGATGAGGAATAGTGAGAAGATGAGGAAAGTTTAGTTTAATAATTTATTCAATATTTCCGAAGATTCTTGACGAGTATCCAGTACTTGAAGTATAAATCCTGAAGTGGACGGCATGCTAGAATCGACCACAGAGAAGAACAAAAAAATCAAAGTAACACATATATTTGTCGAAGATTTTGACTTTCAAAGTTCTCCCATGATGATCGTTCGTTCAGTCTATTTCTGTCCTTTTTGCTTCCTTTATAGAGTCAACTTAAATTGAGTTAGTATTGACTTTTCAACGACTTTAATTGTCAACTACCATCAATTACAGTAAGTCACACATACAGATAGTGATCAGAAAAATGGAAACACCTGTAGTTAGCAACACGTCAGATGTATGGGTTGGCAGTGGTGTCGTGGTGCCCGCAGCGCCGGACCGCTGGTGGTGGTGTGTTAGGTCAGTCTCCATACTACGTCAGGCGCAGTGAAACAGTAGTGTCCAGTGGCTGCAGCAGACGGAGGTAGTGTAAAATGGGAGACCTCTGAGATTTTCAAGGAGGGCAAATTGTTGGTGCGCGGTTATGTGGAGTGAGTGTGACGGCAGTGGCTACTGTGTTAGGTGTGTCGCGTGGGACAGTAGCGAAGCTGATGACGGCCTACACAACACACGGGAAAACCACATCGGGGTAGCGGAACAGTGGGCGGAAGAAAATCATGAGTGACAGGTCTCGCCGGGTATTAAAGCGCATTGTCACGCAGAACCGTCGTGCCACTGGGGAGCAAGAGACGGAGGAACTTAATCAGCACCTCCCCCTCCCTGTTTCGACAATCACAGTACGCCGCGAAATACATGACATGAACTTACGGGGTCGTGTTGCACGGGCCAACCCGCTCATCAGGGACCATAACGCTTTCGCACGCCGCAAATGGTGCCGCGACTATGCAACTTGGACAGTTGAGGACTGGAAACGTGTGATATTGTCAGATGAGTCATCCTGCACCCTATTCGGAACCACGGGCCGTGTTTATGTGTGGAGAACGCCCAAAGAAAATTATGATCTGCAATGTCTCCGCCTAAGTGTGAAACATGGCGGCGGCTCGGGGATGCTGGGGGCCGCAATATCATGGTTTTCATTGGGTCCTGTGGTCACACTTTGCGGACGAATCACTGCCAACGATTATGTCGCAATTTTAGGAGACCCCTTGCATCCAATGGTCCGGATGTTGTTCCCGGACAATGACGCCATCTTCCAGGATGAAAATGCACCCATTCACACAGCTGGCGTTGTTGCAGCCTTGTTTCAGGAACATCGGGATAAAGTTCAACACCTCCCCTGGCCCGAACGATCCCCAGATCTCAGCATAATTGAACATCTGTGGTCTGTCTTTGAAACACGACTCCGACGACGATTTCCACCTCCATCCTCTCTCACAGAACTGGCCGATGCCCTGCACAAGCAATGGTGTAAAATTCCACGCTACCATTCACGACTTCTGTGCCTCCATCCCACGTCGCATCAAGGCTGTTCTGAAGGCGAAAGGTGGCCCGACATCATATTAATCTGGTAAGTTGCAATTCCGTTCAGGTGTTTCCATTTTTCTGATCAGCATCTGTATATGTCAAAAGAATTGGTGCATTTAATACTAAACCTACATTTTACTTACACTCACATTCATAAAAGACAATGTATACTTCGGGTTGCGTTTAGTTGAATTAAACTAACCTAACTACATTTCTAAAGACATTTATTACATTCCAAAAAAACGTAATTTGACAGAACAGGGAAAAATTGCGATACATGAAAATAAAATAATAATAGTAATAATAATATGGTTTATAGACATGCATAGAAATATGTTACTTTTCAACAATATCGAATAACACATTTCTCTTTGCAGATACATTAAAAGTTGGATTACGTAAAAAAAATCGACAAAACGAAAGGAGGAGAGAGTGAGAAAGAAAAAAAACAAAGGTTAACATTGAACATATTTAAGATTTAGTACGAAACGAGTACATATCAATGCGAAAGAAGAAAGAAAATTGGTTAATCATTTTTAAAAAAAAACTTTGGTAACATGTTTATTGAGTCTCTATCCCAAGAGGGGAAATTTCGACAATTTTATGAATCCTTTTCTCACGTCGATAATAACTCGTTTATCAACTCTCTTTATGCACTACGATTGGCGTCCGTGAGAGTAGTTAGTCGTTTGTCTTAGCTACAGACAAAGATAGTTGCTTCACATTATATATATTTTTCATTTCGTCACTTGACGCACTTGCTATGAAAATTCAACATTTCTTGAGATTTAAAAATATCGAATCCAGTCCCAAACATTGGGAACATATTTCCATTCTACTATACGATATCTCAATGGAGCTAGGTCTTTGGACCTATCCTAGGTCCTGTATTTACATTACTAAATTATTAATCAAATTCAGTTCAAATTAAGATCACTGAATCTTATTTCTGGTCTAAATAGTGGAGTTAAGAAATTCTAGTCAGTGAACTGGCGAATGACAAATAGTTATGTTTCCGGACGTAGGGGAAGAACTTGGCGCACACTGTTTTATAATTCACTGATTTCGCTATGGTTTCACAAAATAACTTTAGATACGGGTTAGGGTTATTTTGTACGACCTGTTACTTGTTCTATTTACATGCAACATTTAACATAGTATTAAAAATTTAATAGTTACGAACATAAATAACAAATTCGTAAGATGTTATTTAGTACAAGTAACGCGGTAATACTCTACAAACACAAATAGTTGGTCAGTATCGGGTGTCAAAATAGTACGGCAACCAAAAACAACCAGGGTAGATACCGAGCCCTTTACACATATATTCGCTCATATATATATATACAGGGTGACCGCGTGACTATGTTACAAAATTTAAGGGATGATTCCTGACACGGAAACAAGAAAAAAAGTTCAAATAAGCTTTTGTCCAACGTACATAATTTCGGAGCTACAAGGTGCCGAAAGCGTGGGAAACTGACATTCAAAGCTCTATAGCTCGACTATGGTGAATGATAGAGCTAATGCGGCATGGTCACGTCAAAGACACCGAAGCTGCTGTATTCAAAAATGGTTAGGTCGAGATCGTGCAATTCGTGCACAAGGGATTCCCCAAAGGAGCGTAGGGACTCCCGGATAATCTGTCAAGAAAGATGGGTCGAAAAGGATACGGGTGAATAGCTGTCCTAACTGCTAGCAATAATGCGTCTGTACTAAGTCGATATCTCGCACAAGCACAAAATGGCGAACAGTTTTATACGTGCCATATGTGGTTGCATAACGCGCACTAAATAAGAGTGAGGAAAATATGAAAGGTAAAATGTGAATAATTTAGTACAAATGGTAAATACATGTTAGTACACTGTCCTGTTCATTGTACGTATAGACGCGTTTAATAAAGGGAGTAATCATGAAACGTACTAAAATGTTGTACAAACCACACACTATCATTGTTTTCTTTCATGTAGTTTTGTCATTCAAAGCAAATAAAACTACGGGGAAAAACCGGGGGATATGGGTGCTTTCTTCCAGGCAGAAACTTTATTTCATTTGATGATACGAGCCGAGGATACTTTTTACGAGAGGGGGATTTTTCCGCCATCCCATGTTAATTTGACCACTGCCAGAGAACAACAGTAAAATATCCGTTTTATCATTAGCCGTAATGTGCGTTACCCGAACATTGAAAAAGAACAAGGAAAAACAATTTATCAGGACGTTTGTTTTAGTCGCTGCTTCCGATGTTTTGCAGGACTAATTCCGAGATTTTGTCTAGAATGGTTAACATGTCGTATTGTTATCGTTTAGAAGATATTTTGTTTTCACAGACGGTGCTATCACCTGAAGTACACCACAGTTTGCAGGTTCGATCACAAGCATTTGTTCTTCCTTCTGTCGTAGAAAACAATCGAAGGTAAGGAAAGTATAAGACAACCCTACTAGAAGGTGTTGTGGAAGGTCATTCTTCATGTGGTTTTGTTCGTAGCGTACGAGTTCCTTAGTGCAGTTTGTGCTTTGCTTGTTCGAATGTGAGCTCAAATGGAGTATTCGATAGCAGAACTTGCGCACATGATATTTGTATACGGTCAAGCAAACGGCAACAGTCGACAAGCTACCAGAAAGAAGACATCCAGCCCATACTATGTTTGCCAGACTTTTTCAACGCTTACGAGACACGGAGAATTTACAACCTCAATACTACGACCAAGGAAGACGAAGAACCACAAGTACTCCGAACTTTGAAGAACAAGTGCTTGACCGTTTCACCCAAGACCCAACAGTAAGTACCCGGAAAGTAGCACGTGAAAGGGGAGTAGCACAAGATACTGTTTGGAAAGTAGTACACGAGCAACAGTTACACCCCTATCACCCGAAGAGGGTTCAGGCCTTACGTCCAACTGTCTTTTAACCTCGTGTTCGGTTTTGTGAGTGGTTTCTCCAACGCTCTGTAATTGATCCACAGTTTGCTTCCTACCTGCTTTTCACCGACGAAGCTTGTTTTACGAAAGACGGGATATCTAATAGTCACAATAGTCATGTATGGGCTGACGAAAATCCTTATGCAATTGTGGAAAGGGGCCACCAAGACCGATTCGCCATAAATATGTGGGCGGGTATTATCAGTGATCAGATAATAGGTCCATATTTACTACCACCACGATTAACTGCACCAGTGTATACGAGATTCCTGGGAGACATACTTCCAGAGTTATTAGAGGATGTTCCTCTCGGTGTTCGTCAACGGATGTGGTTTCAACATGATGGCGCCCCAGCCCACTTTTCAGCTAGTGCTCGAGAGTATTTGAATCAAACATTTCGTGACAGATGGATTGGAAGAGGCGGTCCTTGTAATTGGCATGCACGTTCCCCAGATTTGCATCCACTTAATTTTTTCTTGTGGGGTCATGTCAAAACACTTGTCTATGAAACGTCTATAGACAACGCAGAAGAACTTAGCACGAATACTCGCTGTCTGTGATACTATAAGAACAGATCCTGGGTTGTTACAGCGGATGCGTCAGATCTTACTGCGACGCTGTAACGCCTGTGTTGAAGTAGAGGGACGCCATGTCCATCACCTATTGTAGGATAATTGGGAGATTTGTCTCGTTTACAGGTAATTGATGATGTTCTTGGCTGCATTCAATCCTGCTGTAAAATGTTGATTGAAGACATTATTCCCATTCTTGTGACTTTTGTTTTTAGGAAACAACCTCTTTTGCATTATGGTTGTTTCCCTCAGTTTTGTTTATTTGTTTTCAATGACAACAATACATGGAAGAAAGACTAATAGTGTGATCCTTTTACAACATTTTAGAACGTTTCATGACTATTGCCTTTTATTAAATGCGTATATTCAATGATAGGACAGCGTAATATCATGCATTTAACATTTGTACTAAATTATTCACATTTTCCTTTCATGTTTCCCATTCTTATTTAGTGCGCGTTATGCAACCACACATGGCAGGTATACAACTGTTCGCCATTTTGTGCTTGTACGAGATATCGACTTAGTACAGACGCATTATTGCTAGCAGTTGGGACAGCTATTCATCCGTATCCTTTTCGACCCATCTTTCTTGACAGATTATCCGGGAATCCCTACGCTCCTTTGGGGAATCCCTTGTGCACGAATTGCACGATCTCGACCTAACCATTTTTGAATACAGCAGCTTCGGTGTCTTTGACGTGACCATGCCGCATTAGCTCTATCATTCACCATAGTCGAGCTATAGAGTTTTGAATGTCAGTTTCCCACGCTTTCGGCACCTTGTAGCTCCGAAATTATGTACGTTGGACAAAAGTTTATTTGAATTTTTTTTTCTTGTTTCCGTGTCAGGAATCATCCCTTAAATTTTGTAACATAGTCACGCGGTCACCCTGTATATATATATATATATATATATATATATATATATATATATATATATATATATATATATATATATATATATATAATAAATATTATTGTAATATCAATCTTAGTATTTCGTCGGCACTTAAGTTTCTACATAACCTTTTCATATTTAATAAGTATTCACATTTTCTTGGCTCAAAACAAAACAACAAAAACCCTGACTAACAAAAATTATTTTCTTTTAGTAAGGTTGCAACATTGAAATGTATATATATACCCGATAATCAATAATAATTCAATTTACCAAGATCCGCGTATAGAGAAATGGTTGATATTATTTGGTAAGTTGACACAAGAAGTGGAAATACAAGAAATGGCACAGGCACATAACTTTTCAGACTATGTAAGCATACATATATAAGTCTATATACAGAGAAAGAAAAAATCAGGATTATTTGAAATTAGTGGGCCCAAACTACTAATACCTATACACCATATAACCAATCAATAGAAAAAACCCAGAAGTCAGTAATCAATGGGTATAGTTTGTACGATCGATGAACAATAATCAAGTTTCTGGGAATCTGAAATCGTAGTGTACCCTCTCGTGTCCCTCCCATGGTGGGTTGAGTATCGCGAGAAACGGTAGTAAGTTGTTCTGAATTACCTCCACGAATTGTATCTCTCGATGTCTCAGTTAGTGCATACGATCGAAATAAGTGATATGAACATTGTATGTTTTCATGAGTTTCAGAACCGGGGGGGGGGAAGGTTGAAATTTTAAAAAACCTTTAGAGAAGCAGTAGAAAAAAGAATAGGTAAAAAGAGAGGAGACATAACACTGCAACTGCGAAAGATAAGTAGTTGAATTTATGTATACAACATTTGTAACCTAATATTTTCTTTTATGCGAAAAGGGGTTCAGCTTACCAAATAAATAGCCAAGAAACAAATATCTTGAACAACGAGACGAGTCTGTGCCTTCAATGGGATTTTCGGAAAGAAAGAGGCTTTAGGGAAATCCCACCATTCATCGTATCAGATCAACGCCATTGAAGACCTCGGCCATACCGGAAGGTTGGTGCAGAATCTTAATTTGGAATTTCAAAAAAATCATCCGACCTCTCAGAAACGAAGAAAGACCAGAATAGTAATGAAACTAGAATAATAGCTAAGATATCCCTAACGAGTAATTTGCCAAAATAAAAAAAAATTAATAAACTGAATTTTGGATCGGTGATTTCAGTGACCAAACATCACCGATGGCTACCCTGCGCCGACATGCCAAGGTCTGGGACGTCGATAAATTATCATCACCATCTAATTAAACTAAGAAAAGAAACGAAAATACTTATGAGGACTAGGAGTCGACGTCCGGGTACGCAATGGACCTAAATATTAATTTAGTAGCGGATGATTTAATTGGATAGCCCCAACCGATCTATTAGCTATATGAACACTGTACGGTGAATAATGAAAGCAACGTAGAGAAAAAATCTCGGAGAGTCAATGTATGTTAAAGGTACAAATGACCAAACCTGTACTTTCCGATGATTCCAGGATTTAGCAGTTATTTTTCTTAACTATCATTTTTGTAAACCTTCAAAAGTAATTCGTACATGATGCTACCCTATCTGATGAAAGGCTTAAGAACCGGGGCTGTTAATATGAGGTACTTAAATGTGAAGTAACATATAATTCCCAACTACACATTACTATCCAATAGCAAACTCGGTTAAATGAATGCATTGGTGTAGAAGTCAAAACGCGAGAGATTTTCAGTAAACATATTCATATTCTCAATATATAATATACACCGGGCCTATCCATTTCAGTACAGGTGTCCTATCATCTTATTCATTTCATATTATCATCGTATTATTAGTACATCATTACGATTATTCATTATTTACTCATTTCCACACGAAGTAATATTTTACAGACACCTATTACATACATTTACACGCAGGCCATACACATATTACATTATGCACTAATAAATCTATGATTATCACAGTCCGTCACGTTTAAACTGCTACACGATAACATTCATCGAACCACGGACTCCTTGTTTCGAAACACCAAATTATATTTACTTCGCAGTTTTGAAAAAAAATCCATACGTGTTTTCACTGAAAGTTAAATTGTCAAAGATTATTTTATTTCTGATTTGCTGATAGAACTAAAGCAACAATGGAATCTCTCTACAGCAACGGGAAAAGAGAATTTAATATTGCATTTCGAAACAAACAGTAACATCATGTAGGCTTACTTCTATTAAGAAAATAGGCATTCTTGATTTCAGAGGATATTTCGGTTTCTAATTGACATAGCAAGCTATAACTTTCAGAACAGTAAGATCTCATGCTATTTCATATGAATGTATACTCATATGAACCGAAAACCATGTCTACTGAATGTAATTTAGAAATAAGGGGCCGAAATCAAACAACCTAAATCACTAACTCATGCAATGACGTAATGTCAACAAACAACTGATATCCGAAAACAAACACGATGGCGCTGCAGCAGAGAAATAATTTACTGTGTACTAAAATATACCCTTACACTTATTAATCAGAACTCTAATATTTACTCTTGTTTAGTGTACTTCGAGTTAGACAAATGGTACTAAATTAACGCATGGTAAATATACTGTCCTTGCGGTAAAATCACGCACTCACACAGAACTACTAACTATATACACCACTATAAATACTACACATAAAAACTAACTAAACAAGCACCATTTATTATAAGCATGTTAAAGACAAGTACCTTCAAACACATTACTCCTTGTCGGTATATAAAGTTGGCTCTAGTGCTCTCAACGGTCGGGTCGGGTCGGGTTGACGACCGGCCCGACCCGACCCGTGCTCCGAATTGACTGACCCGACCCGACCCGACTGACCCGAACCGTGATCCGATATCCGGACTCGAGCTGACCCGGTTGACCCGACACCACAACCCGACCCTAACTGACCCGATTGACCCGACCCGACAACCCGACCCAAATAACCCGACAAGACAACCCGATCCGAGCTGACTCGATTGACCCGACCAGACAACCCGACCGAGTAGCCTGACCCGATAACCCGACCCGACTCGTAACCCGATCCGAGTCGGGTCGGGTTGGGTGAAACCGACCCGTTTGAGAGCACTATGGTCACGACACTGGGTGAACGCCAAAATGCACTCACATTGGGAATTAAACCGAGACCACGTATACCGAAGACTTACACGTTAACCACTAGCTAGATCAAGCGGGGGATTTGTATATGCATCTTAATGAATATTTGGCACTTTTGAGGTTTAATTATTTCTTTTCATAACTGATACCAATGTCCGACGTGGGAGATTTTTTTCTTGCTTTAGTTCTATGTGACGAAATTTTTCTTCAAGGTCGGTGTTCTCACCTGCAGGGACGGCAGGGAGTCTTCTCGGAAGGCAGTAGCAAGAGTATCTTAGCAGAGACAAAAGGAAATCTTTTAACTACAATGATAAGGATTGAGGAAACGGGAGAACAACTGTGATTTTTTCCAACCCTTCAACTTTCATTTCAAAATAGGTTCTTATGATTCCGGAACACGTTCCACTTTGATTATTCTTTCTCGGTAATTAAAACGTATTTTACAGTATATATAGTTGCACGTAAGAAGATATATAACATGAATTTTGTAATTTAAAATTTAAAAATATAGTATGATAATTAATTATAAAGTACTCATTTTATATCATCACTTTCAGCCCAACAAATGAAATTCAAACAATTCGCTCCCTGGGTCTTGGTCATCAATACTGCGTCTTATCCTTTGTCTTGCAGTCAAGTCTTGGTCCTGCATTTCGTATTCTTGGTTATCTTTCATGCCATACAAGAGCCAAGAATGCTCACCTCATCGGTACAAATGAAGACCATTTGTGATTTTGATTATGGTCTTTCATACTATACGGAAAGCAAGAAAATACACTCATCGCTACTTGGTGATCACCAAAACAAGGCCAACGCAGCGTTTTCCAAATGGTGTACCGCGAATGGGCCGCTGGTGTGCCGCGAGGAAATGCAAACAAAATTATTAATTATACAGCAACCAAATTACAAGACAGGAAAAATGTGTATTTGTATTTCGCATTACTATGAACCTCTACAATGGAAATAAATACTGGAATTGTAATATATTATTTTATATACATACATTACTACTACACAGATTGTATTTCGAAAACAGAATTTTATTAGTATTTAAAAATTGTGACGTATATTAACCGTTAATAAATTAAGTTTCACACTGTTACTTGTCTATACATTTTTAATTTAAAAAAAAAAGTATTTATTATCATTGCTATGACCGTTATTGCTTCTTCATTGTTACAGGTTATTTCGTAACTTGAAATTTTAAAATCTCATTCTACCCTTTCGACAAAGCAAACACTCATACAAATTACCTTCATCTGTTTTAAAAGTACAAGAGATTTTTTTGTTCGTTTGTTATTTAGTGATCTTCCTTAGTGAATTGTTGGATACAGTCTTAAAAAAGAAAGTGTATTTTTAAAAGCCTGAGTCCTATATTTCGTTGGAATTGTTTTCTATTTTTGAATTAGAATGAAAAAAAAATAATGATTTACGATGGGGGGAAACCAGTGATCGAGCTTTTTTCTCTGTGGGAAGTTCAGTAATCACAGAAAAAATACGACGGTATTTTCTATTTACTACTACTACTAATAATAATAACATCTATGAGTGTGCCGCGAGAATTCAATTTTCACCCGTAGTGTGCCGCAAGTTGAAAAAGGTTGGGAAACGTAGTTGTATCGGTGTCCTTGGGCTTGGTGAAATAAAATGAAATATTCAGTTTAAGCTCCCTCGATTCTGCACCGAGGCTAAGGGATATGGTGACCATGAGAAATGAATGAAATAGTGGAATGAAGAAAGTGGGAGGAAACAGGAGAACCCCGAGAAAACCCACTACACGGCGTTTTTCCAGCACAAAGCCCACTTAGCACAAGCTGGGATCGAACCATGCACACCATCAGTGGCGGAGCCAAAGGAGGGTCAAGGGGGGGCAGGCCTCCTTGCTCAAATTCTTGGCCCCCCTAGTGCCCCCCACACAGATGATGCTATTATAAGTCGATAAACGGTGAGTTGCCAGTGACTACAACTGAAACTACTTCCAAAACATCTCTCGACAACAAAGTTACGAACTACAGAATACCGTTGCGTTCCGAATAAAATAGCTCCACTCGTTTTAGTTTGTAGTACGGGAATATCTAATTCACGGAAATCTGTGGTTTGCTTGCATTGACCTCGCCACCTGGACATTCATTTTAACCTCTGTCCATTATCTAGTTATCTCCTTTGTTTTTGACAGACAACCAGAAAATGGAAAATCAGTCGGCATTCTCATTCGCTTCAATGTTGAAAGTCATACTAAAATATGATATGCATACTTACAAATAACATGCACTGCAGTAAAACACTACACATGTGTTGGACGAAAAAAGTCTTCGTACACTAAGTAATTGATTTCCATTGATCATGGCGACATAGAAAAAATGCATAGCATCCATTAAATAATATGGTATTGTTATTATTATTATTATTATTATTATTATTATTATTATTATTATTATTATTATTATTATGAGTTTATCTACCAAACAACTATTTATTGATTAATAAAAATGGTTAATTAATTATATTTAGTTACGTATGGTAGATGATTTCAGATTATATTATTTACTGACCGACAGTATCCCACGCTGTCATATCTGTGCATAAGAGGTAACTTCTAATTTTTTCTTTGTAGAAGTTAAGTAAAAGAACCTGTTTTACCTCGAAATGCTTAATTACAATTTTTTTACACAAAGACAATTCTAATACACAAGATGATATTAACGATGCTATTTGCATATACGAGTTACTTGTCACAAAAATTAATTACGCTAGGAAACTAAAACTATGCTCAAACTGTCTTTCTTAGCTAACTTTTACAAGTGGTAGCAATTGAAACTCACATGAGTATATGGTAACCTCTCACCCGAAGTCCAAGGTTAATCTGTTTGCACATGGCTTAAAAAAAACGTCTCTGTTGCCTCCGTTTTCTCTCTCCCCTCTGTCAGCCTGAATCCCCATTATATTACCAAATGTTATCAATCTTTAATTTCAAATTAAGTGCTTTATGATTTTTTTTGCAATTATAAAGTTTCATTACTTTCTATCACCGTTGTCCCTTAGAACAAATTATTATAACAAAGGAAAAACATATTAATGGTTCCTCTTGATTACTTTTCAAGGCTTTTTCTTATAATTCACTTAAGCACTATCACTTTTTTTTTTACAAATTTTCATATCAATTTATTCCTTTTTTTCATAAAATCTGTTTTCAACACATTATATTATCATGCCGTATTAAAGCAAATCTGGAACTTCTGATATTTATTTACCTCCATCATTCCATCCGGAAAATTATATTCTTTGAGTTTTACGTCCTACGCTTATGCCGGTTTGGCTAAAGAAGACGGTGATTATGAGTAATGGAAATGAAATGGTGGAATGAAGAAAGTGGGAGGAAACGGGAGAACCCCGAGAAAACCCACGCACACGGTGTTTGTCCACCACAAAGTTCACTTGGCGGGGGCAGGGATCGAACCCGGGACCCCAAGCACCAGAGGTGAACACTCTACCACTGAGCCACCGTGGCCCCCCATCCGGGAAATTAGTGTGATCTGTACACGACGGAATGTTTTCGGGCTGCTAAAATTAAGATTACTGGCGCCATGCTATAACTTTGAGTTTCGCCTTATCTAAAGTAGATGCAGACATGTCAGAAGGTTTGATCCCTGTACATACACTAGTTCAAACGCTGTCCAAGATGAGGTCTGGTAAATATGACTCTCAACGAACAATATTCGAACAAATTTATCAAGAATGTTTGGAGATGTGCAAAGAAAATGGTCTCGAATTCCAGAGCCGGAAATAAATAGAATATAGGGGTTCCTCGTGGAAACGAACTAGACATCTACCATCGAAATATCACAAATTCATTTTGGATGAATCTTTTCCTTCATTGGATGCAGAAAACGAATTTTCTAAAGATAATATATCTATCAAGAGACATTTTTTCCCTACTATTGATAGACAATCTCTGATATGGAAAACCGCTTTGTATTATGTTGCAAAATCATCAGATCAATCACCACTCTACATCCAAAATGTAAAAACTTTTTTAAATTACAACATTGTCGAGCCTATAACCCAGCATTATGGAGTGATCTGCAAACATTAAAGTGAGAACTCAAAATCCTCCCAAATACAATTAATAAAGCAACCCAAAAGCATAAAAAGAATATAAAGCATAACAGCAATTTACACATATGGTTGGTACCTTGAACATGATTATGATTGTCTAAAGGTCCAGAAGAAACTAGTTTTAAAAGCATAAGTTTAGAAAATAAAATATAAAGCATAATTTAAAATATAAAGCACAATTCTTGGAAAATTCTCTTTAACTGAAAGTTTAACATACTCTGTTAGTATTTTTTAAAACCAATATTTACAATGCAAAATCATTGAAAACATAACAATGCAACAATGAAAAGCTTAGTTTCATTTCTGTAAACTTTTCGGTGTAATCCTTTGATGTGGAGAAAAGAAAAAAAAAGTAAAAAAGAAATTTTTCCGCCAACCATGAATACTATGCAAGAACACCATACTATATTGTTATGTTTACTTTTTGAACTTAAGCACTTTCTGTACTTTTTGGTGGCATCTTTTACTTTCCCTTTCTGTATATATGTACCTGTAAGGCGCACACAAATGATAGCAAAAAATTATTCGAGCAAAGCACATCTCTTTACAATGAATTAAGTAGAAAGTTCATTAGATACAAGAGAATCTAGTTGCAAAAAAATATCAATAAATAGATCAAGATATTTAGAATATTTAATGTATAATAAATATTATTCATTATACACGATTAATGTAAAATAATCATTGAAATTAACAATAAAGCATAATTAAACAAGAAATAAAGCATAATGGGGATTGCTCTAACAATTAAGTTGCATGAAGACGAGAAGAAAACCAAACCTGATTCCTTAACAAATGTCGTTGATCTTCGTTGTGTCTAAAAAAACGCGTTCCAGGAAACCTACAAGCTAGGTATCATCTCTGTGATTATATCAGTTTCTAGTGCTACATGTGAAAGGTCATTCTCTTCTTTGAAAAGATTAAAGACTTGTATACGCAATTCAATGACTCATGATAGGTTGAAAAACTTAGTGTTACTTTATATTGAGAAGAAAATTGCTAAATCGTTAGATCTTTAACAAGTTGTGGATAAGTTTGCTTTTGCTCACATGAATTGAAAGATCCTCTTCAAGTAGAGGCATGAACCTATAAGTTATTTTCTTTACCTGTAAAAGTGTGTTTGCTTCCACTTAAGACAACCAGCTAGACATATTTTGAACGCCATGATTAAATAACTATTTACTTAAATTAAAAATCATTTGCATTAATGAATCGTAGTTGTTTGAGGTACTAAATTCTTATATTTTCACTGTTTTCCAAAGAGTAAAATCATGAACAACAAAGATGGAAACATTCACCTTGAATACACACACACACACATTTATATATATATATATATATATATATATATATATATATATATATATATATATATATTGGAGATGGGCCCCTCAAAATCCTCTTGGGCCCTTCATTGACCCCCCTGAAAAAACTCTAGCTACGCTACTGAACACCATGCACCAGAGATGAATTCTCTACCACTGAGCCACCGCGGCCCTGCCTGGGCTTGGTCGTCCATATCCAATATCTCTTTTGGTGTTGCTTAAACAACTTCTAGTTTTGTTCTAAATCCAGACTCCATATTGGCGTAGATATTAATATTACAGTCGATTGGGGAAATCAATCTTCCACATTTAAAAATTAAAGTACACACAAGTACAAAAATAAGCATTTACCATAAAAACACTAGATGCAAGTGTTCAAAATAGATTTATGATTTTTATCAAATCTATTGAAAATTGCTATTTTTAATTAGGCAGCTAGTGAAAAACAGCAACTTTCGACTCCAGCCGAGTTTAAACTCGACCTAAACTCAGTTGACCAAAGTGAACTGACCCGACTGACCCGAACCAACAACCCGACCCGACAACCCGACCCGAGCTGACCCGATTAACCCGACCCGACCCGACAACCCGACCCGAGTTGACCTGACCCGAGCCGACCCGTTTGAGAGCACTAGTTGGCTCTATTGAACTTTAGGGTGGACAAAATGAGAAGGGTAACCCTAGGTCCAATTGACCTGGCCAATTATTTAAAACATATTTACTATAGTTTGATGCCCAGGGGGCAACTTAACAAGGTTTATTGAGGGACCTTTCCGCTGAGAGGGGAAAAGGTCCTAATACAAACAATAACTAACCCATCCCCCGCTAGAAATGGCTCAATTCGGAAAGTGAATAGGAGCCCTTTTCGTTAGCTTAAGCTGCCATTGTGATAGTTAATATTACAACTATGAAACCTACTGTGTAAATGCACCTACTGATTAACAAAAAAAATCACATTTACCAAATACACGAACAAAATGCACAAAACAGGTCGTACTTTCCCTAATCCCTAACTGAATCTGAAAGGATCAAAAATCACTCTTCCTTTCTGTGCATCCTATTTTAGCAGCAACATGACGTCCTGCAAACCGGAATCTGATATTTCTCCTTGGTTTTACAGTTCTTTCAACAAAAGTGTAGGTTTGTAGGCTCCTAAATATCATATGGCGTTTATTATGAGATTTAATCTAACTTTTACCTGGTTTTCACTCGAAATTCAAGTCCTTCCCAGCAAAAAACGGAGCAGTTGATGATGAGAATGATAACATTGCGCCGAAAACGTCAGGGATAGGAGGATTCCTCCAATCAGGGCGAAATCTTCCAGCCGTGGAAATTACAAATCAAATAGAAATTGGTGAAATCCAGATATAACTGGATCTGAAAGTGATTATGGACTAGTGAGAGGCGGTGGGGGCAGGTTTAGTTACCTGGCCAAATTCTACATTGGTCTGAAATTAAGAAAATTTATATCCAATGGCGGAACTATGTGTCGGTATGACGTCAGAATGGTAAACCTTGTAACTATTCAACTTGCATATGCGAAAATGGGACTTACAAGTAATCAAAATATAAATAAATATGTTATTCAGTGAAAATATGATTCCTAATGAGACCTTTCGATTCATTACATTCATTTGAAGTAAAGAGGATAAATAAATCGTGTAATTAAACCGAAATCGAATTTTAAAAATAAATTTCACTAGGTACAGGGTAAGAAAAAAAAAGCTGCCATTACTCTCAACTGTAATGGTACATTACAAAAGTATGTGTGTGCTGTCACTGATTTGTGATAATCAGAAACAGAAGTAAAAGGTAAATTACAGCAATAGTTTTCTGTTAAGAATTTTGTATTCAAGGGAAACGGAAAACCTACTTTTATCTTAACATTTTTTTCTTAAAATTTCTATTCGGGTTCACACCGTTTCCCCCCAACATTGAATACGGAAATGGAGAACTTATTTAGAATATGATTGTTTCCATTATATTTCAAACATCACTTCTCGTACCTGGGCCTGTGTTATGTCGATACATCGCTATCGTCGATATCTATATTATCATATATCAACATTCGATATCGCAAACATATGGACATGAATATATCATTCTAAATTTTCGATATCGTTATTCGGGGCGGGAGCGGCGAGGTATAAGGTGCCGTAAGACTTTCGATGGATGAAGAAATTAAACTTACTTTCTACAATATTCTTTTCTAATCATAAAATCTTTATTACCACAAATTGCAATGTAAATACATCCACTTGCAAATTTGCAATATTATGTGATATAATTTCTTAGACGTCAGAACTTTTCTGTTCCTTGAAAAAAGAAACAACAAATCACGTGCAAAAGCAAGTACTTCGAAGTTTGAACTAGAATTTACCATAAGAATGTTTTTTATTTCTCTCTCTTGGAAATTTCCATCCCTTTTGGCCTTTGGGACTGGTCCTTTGACAAAATGTGCACACATCATCGCTATATGCATTCATGCTGTTAGGCAGATCAAGAGATTTTGAAAAGGAAACGAATTTCTAATAATAATAATAATAATAATATATTATTATTATATTATAATATTATTATATTATATATATATTATATTATATATATAATAATAATAATAATAATATTATTATTATTATTATTATTATAACAATGGGATTTACAACTAGGGTCCCATCTCTTTATCTTGAATGGGAGGGCCGCAAGTCTGCTACCCCACTGGTGTCCCCTATTCTGTTTGTCTCTTTTCCGTTTCGTTTAGCTATTTGTTTTTGTGCTGTTACGCTTTTATATGAACCCTTTATATTATATAACTTTTTCTTTTTGTGAGTTTCTCTTTTTGGGTGGGGTGGGGGGAAAGAGAGAAATGCTTTCTTCTTATATCGGTTCCTCACCATTCATCTTGTTTGAACTGTTTAAGTAAGTCATTTTTTAACTTTTGATGTCATCCAACTCCGTCACAATAATAGAATTGTCATTCTTACCAATTTGTTTTATTCTCTTATTTGCAGTTAGCCACATTGATATATTTGTGACAAACTTGAGGTTTAGTGCAACGCCTTTCGAATTTGCAACTAACCCAACCGCTAACCTTTATGGGTTGCCTGCTATTGCAGGGAAAAGAGAATTGCAGGTGGTAATGCACTTTTGGAGTAGTGTATACATATCACCGTTGAGTTGATACATTTATAAATAATAAAATAATAAAATGACTGTTTATATATGAACCAAGGAAAAAAGATTACATTTTCATACGAAAAAAAAATAGAAACATAATGAAATTCATGTCCCAAAACTTTACTAATAGAAACACTAACAAAACTATTACTGTTTTCTACAAGTCCTGACGATGCACTATCGGTTGCACTAGATTTTGTGCTGGGGAACTAACGTGAAATTAGCCCTCTTTTTTGTGCTCCTAGCATCAAAACTATTGAAGCATTAATGTTCGGATTTTGTGGTCTAAGAAGTATTTACGATTGCACTAAAAGAGATCATTACGGCTTTTGAATTGGGCGGAAGTTTAACTCAACGAAAAATGTCCAATGTTTTTCTTACGTGAGTTTCCTTACTAATAATGAAGCACTAGCGAAACTATTCGTGTTTTCTAGAAGCACCAACAATGTACTATCAATTGCACTAGATTTGATTGTTAGTGCTTCCTGGGGAGCTAACTTCACGTTTGTCCAAGTATTTTGTTTCTAGCATCCAAACTATTGCAGCACTAATGTTAAGAGTTACTGCTCTAGGAAGCACTAATGAAGCACTAACGATTGTATTAACCTTTAAGAGATCCGGGGTTCTTGGGCTATTTTTTAGACTTTCAGTCAAGCAGCTACTGCATCCTTACTATTTATCCTAGGATCATGGTTCATACCTCATTCTCTTAAGAATAGAACTGGCTTTCAAATGATACCACTTGCATGCTCATACCATATACCAGGAGCGGGAAAAAATTGTCAAAAAAATTTCGGAGGGAATTTTTTTCTCGCACTTTGGGCCCCTATTGAGCCGCCCTGTGTAAACGTAGCCATCTAGCAAACATCTGATAAATAGTACTTGGAATACTGAATGTGTGTGCCAAATTTTAAGATTCTATCTTGAATACCAAGGGCGGGAGAAATTTTATCAGGAATTCCATCCATGCCCCAAATTACCGTAAAACACCATGATCTCAGATAAAAAAATTTCCTGAGACATCCCTAATTACCCTAGGGTCATGTTTCTCCCATAATTCTCTTCAGAATAAAACTGCCTTTCAGGCGGTATGACTCACGTTTCTCCATCATGTATGTAAGGCGGGAAAATGAGGAAAAACGGGATATTTTGGGTCTAAATATCCTTTTTTCAACGTTTAGCCCCTCTGTACCCTCTGTTTTAACGCAGAAATATGAAAAAATCTGGTAAATACTACTCGGTGGACTGAATGTTTGTGCACAATTTCAATCTTCTAGGTGCAAAAATAAGCCCGCAAAAAATAATACTGAAAATGTCCAAAATTCCCCTATACAGAAGTATATTTTGATAAAAAATTCCCTGACACTTCCCTATAATTACCCTAGGGCCATGTGT
Organism: Thermobia domestica; assembly: GCF_964235325.1. Taxonomy (NCBI): domain Eukaryota; kingdom Metazoa; phylum Arthropoda; class Insecta; order Zygentoma; family Lepismatidae; genus Thermobia; species Thermobia domestica. The sequence goes on along the minus strand of NC_137471.1, from coordinate 168,716,492 downwards.
CGCACATCATTCTCTTCAGAATAGAACTGCCTTTCAGGCGGTACCATTCACTTGTCTCCATCATGTATCTAAGGCGGGAAATGAGGAAAAACGGGATTTTTTGGTAAAAATATCCCTTTTTTCAACTTTTGACCCCTCTGGCTCTCCCCTGTTTTAACGCAGAAATCTGAAAAAAAAAATCAGGTAAATACTACTCGATGGACTGCATGTTTGTGCAAAATGTCAATCTTCTACGTGGAAAAATAAGCCCGCCAAAAATGCTTTACATACCCCCCCCCCCAAAAAGGTATTACACAAAAATATAAATTTTAGACTTATGATGTCATCACCTCGTATGTCTCGACGCAGGAAGGTGTGAAACCATACGTAATGTCTTCTACAATGCCTGTGGACTTGAAAAACAAACAAACAAAAAAAAAAACCGGAGGAAAAAGCTCAATTAGGAGAGTTATAACGCAATGTACCATGAAACGCCCCGTATGGTACAAATTGTACCATGGGATCCCCAAATGGTTAAAGATATCATTAGCGCTTTTGAATTTGTAGGGAATTTGACCCAATGAAATATTCCCCATGTATTTATGAGAGTTTCGTAACCAGAGGTGATCACTTTGATCTAACCTCACTCAAACTCACGCTCACAAACTCATTTCGACCTCAGCTCATGAACTCATTTCGACCTCACGCTCACATCACCAGTCTGATCTCACGCTCAAATAACCAGCCTGACCTCACGCTCACTCAACCTTACGTTCACATCACCAATCTGACTTAACGCTTACTCAACCTCACGCTCACCTCAACAATCTCACCTAGAGCTCACTCATAGTGATGGGTAAATTCCCGGGAAGATATTTTTGGGGAATAATCCCTGGAAATATTCCCGGGAAGATTCCCAAAATGGGAATTTATCCGGGAATTTATGTACAATCAGAAAGAAAATTGCATTCTATTACTATATTATGATTTCAAAGTTTAATTAGTTTTTATATCGCAGCCATGGGCGGCGATTAGGGGGGGCAAAGGGGGGCAGTTGCCCCCCACTTTTTTGAAGTGACCCATTAATGTATATAAAGTTTCATTTGGAAATGTAAAGTTTTTGTGTGTATTACTGGTTCATAGAAAAAAATGTGCCATATAATATTTTTCGTTGCGTGAGTAGGCCTTCCCGTGGAGTTAAGAAACTACAGGAATTCCGTTTTAATTGCCACGGAAAATGGTCCAAAAATTATCCTTCCAGGATACTTTTCTTTCTTCTTACAAGGGTTCGATATCTTAATCGGCCGCTTTGAAACAAATTGAGAGAATATTTCGCCAGAAAAAAAGGTCTTTCACGAGTTATTCTTTAATTGCACAAAAATCGAAAGTTCCTAAAATGTCTTTCATCTTTCTAATAGTAAGAAATATTGATTAAAAGGAGAGTAATAAGAAACAACTTCTACCTTCCCCATTGAGTCGTTGATTTTGAGCTTAACGTCCTTTTCAGCAACGAGGCTATATGAGACGGAACCTAGTGATTAACGTGGAATTCGAAACACATGAGCTCCGACCAGGAATCGAAGCCGGGTCTCCCATACTTTTTACATTGTTTTGCAGTGTAATATAGAGTGAAGTGGTGTGTTTAGGAGTGTACGAGTGTATATACAATTAAATTTAGTGAATTCGACATAACTCTAGGTTTTATAACTGGTGTGTGGAGTGATTCTAAGTATTGTTGTGTTTTGATATGTGTCCAAGAAAGTGAAAACTGTACCTAATGGCAACGAACATGTTTCGGGAAGCTGTAGAAGTATTTCTTTAAATGTCGTAGCATATGCTTGTAGTAATTTCTCTCTTTCATTTTCTAAGAGTAATAACATACATTTAATAGCATGTGTGGAATTAAAAATATAAGTTGTTCATTAATCCCGAGTTTCAATATAACTTCTACAGAACAAGCTTCATTATTCATTACCATGATTAATATTATCCTTTCTATTTATTTGTTTTGCAAATTTCTTATTAAATACTCCGATCACAATTTTCCAGACAGAATTTTAAGATGTTCATTAGCAAGAAATCAAATCTCTTCTTACACCTTCGTTGTTTAAAAGTACAAAGGGCTAGTATCTACTTCCGTTGCTCTTGTCAATTTGCTTAATAAAATATAAAATACGTTACACAATATTTTAACTGCAAAAATAGTATCCTATTAGTTATACAACCCTTCGTCAAATAGTGTTAGAAACAAACAAGGAAACTAACATTAATATACAAATATTCAGGTCTTGCCCCCCTCCCACTTTTAACGTTCAATCGCCGCCACTGATCGCAGCATATTATTACTGTTGTCCACAGAGGATTCTATAAAATGTACATTCTGAACGGTACTATGTTACTTTATTAACACTTTATTATATTTACATAGTACGCATAAATGTATATTTATTTACAATATGTTCTATCAACTACATACGTGTGAAAAAAATATATAGTAAATTATATAGTAATAGTTTAAATTTATATGTAAGTGGAATTGCTGAACTTAACTCTATTACTGGTATTATAAACACATTAAATTTATAAATGTTATAAACCAATTAGATTGGATAAATGCTAGAAGATACATGTCTCACCAATTTATCAACATTTGCGCATACATATTTATGTTCAAAAAATTTGCAAGATACTTACTTATCTGTATATTTTAGCACGTAACATTGCCATACAGGACCTTTCATTCTACCTATTTCTCGAAATTCTATACGTTATTTCACATGTGAAAAAGTCCGAGTACGTCTTCGGAAATTCGAGTCAGAGAGAGGAGACATACCGACGTCTATTACCAATGGTGGTTCACGGTTTATTAATAGCACTTCATCTCTATTTCTACATAATTCTAAATTACTTTAAAAAATGGTTCCTTTTCATTATTTGTAAATTAGTACTTTGCTAATTTTCGCTGTTCTTTAGCATTGGGGGCCAGCTTTTGCACCTACTTTTTTGCGATATTCTATTCCGATGCGGTTGTTTTATGGTTTCATACGTTAAATTACGTTACCAACGTTAAACTCAGACAGAATTTATAGGTTAGGGAAAAAACCCGGGAATATTCCCATTTTTAAAATTCCTTCCCACCGGGAATATTCCCACTGCCCATTACTACTCACTCAACCTCACGCTCACATCACCAGCCTTATGTCACGTTAAGTTCGCGAGGTTGAGGTCGAGTGAGCGTAAGTTTCGAACTTGTGGCTGCCGTCCTCATGAGTTTGGACACCTTTGTTTGTGGCATATAAGTGGGCATATCTACACTAATAGCAAAGCAAAACGAAATCATTAGTGTTTTCTGGAAGCAATAACGATGCACTAACGATTGCACCAGGTTTAATTGTTAGTGTTTCCTGGGGGCTAAAGTGAAGTTACACCCCAAAAGTTTTTTGCTTCTAGCGTCCAAACTATGGCAGCAATAATGTTTCGACTTGGTGTTCTAAGAAGCACTAATAAAGCACTAATGATTGCACTAAAAGTTGTCATTAGCGCTTTTGAATTTGGCGGGAATTTGACCCAATGAAAAATTCCCCATGCATATTTTATGGGCTTTTCGTGGATTGTAATAGGCCATATCTACACTAATAGTGAATCACTAACGAAACTATTAGTGTTTCCTGGAAGCACTAGCGATTGCACTAGGTTTGGTCATTAGTGCTTTTTTTTTGGGGGGGGTAACGTGAAGTTGGCCGCCCCCAAAGCTTTTTGCTTCTAGCGTCCAAACTATTGAAGCACTAATGTTGGGAGTTCGTGTTCTAAAAAGCACTAACGATTGCACTAGAAGATATCATTAGCGCATTTAAATGTGGCGGGAATTTGACCCAATGAAAAATTCCCCATGTATTCCTTATGGACTTTTCGTGACATGTAATTGGCCATATCTACACTAATATTGAAGCACTAACGAAACTATTAGTGTTTTCTGGAAGCAATAACGTGCACTAACGATTGCACTAGGTTTAATCGTTAGTGCTTTCTGGGGGGGGGCTAACGTGAAGTTGCCCCCCAAAACATTTTGCTTCTAACGTCCAACTATTGAAGCACTAATGTTGGGAGTTGGTGTTCTAAGAAGCACTAACGAAGCACTAACGATTGTACTAGAAGATATCATTAGCGCTTTTCAATTTGGCGGGAACTTGACCCAATGAAAAATTCCCCATGTATTCCTTATGGGCTTTTCGTGACATGTAATTGGCCATATCTACACTAATATTGAAGCATAACCGAAACTATTAGTGTTTTCTGGAAGCACTAACGATGCACTGACGATTGCACTAGGTTTAATCGTTAGTGTTTTCTGGGCGATAGCGTGAAGTAGCCCCCCCCCAAAGTTTTTTGCTTCTAGCGTCCAAACTATTGAAGCACTAACGTTCGGAGTTGGCGTTCTAAGAAGCACTAACGATTGCACTAGAAGATATCATTAGCGCTTTTGAATTTAGCGGGAATTTGACCCAATGAAAAATTCCCCATATATTCCTTATGGGCTTTTCGTGACATGTAATTGGCCATATCTACACTAATATTGAAGCATTAACGAAACTATTAGTGTTTTCTGGAAGCACTAACGATGCACTAACGATTGCACTAGGTTTAATCGTTAGTGCTTTCTGGGGAAGCTAACGTGAAGTTGGCCCCCGCAAAGTTTCTTGCTTCTAGCGTCCAAACTATTGAAGCACTAATGTTGGGAGTTGGTTTTCTAGGAAGCACGAACGAAGCACTAATGATTACACTAGAAGAGATCATTAGTGCTTCAATGCGTAGGGGGGCAACTTCTCGGTCGTTTTGCGCTACTCAGCATCTCCACTATTTTACGGGTGCTTAATCAAGGAAATAAGGTTGTGATTAAGCATCGTTGTCAAACAGAACATGGGAATGTTACTCAAATGATAGCTGTTAGTATTGGGAATGGACGACGCACTGCTAAGATCACGTAAATGAATATGGAGAGATTATAAATTATTCGGAGAGAGATGGTTGGGGTAGGGTATAGGAAGGAATGATTTCAGAAATCATAGCACTTGCGGACTTCCATGACCTCTTCTAGGCTCCTCTTGTCTTCCATGCTGGCTGGAACCTACGAAAATCCAGTTCTGCGACAGGCGTACAGAACTCAAAATTCTGAACAAATTTGCCTAATAATGACTGGTGTCCTCATACACGACGTCGGTCGATTGTGAAAATTATACCGACCGGCTCTTATACTTCTTGTACACAATGCAAGAAAGCTTGAACAAGACTCTTGTTCAGACCATTCAAGACTATTTGATGAAAAAGACGTCAGCACTGACGCCATTTTTCTCTTGAATTCAATAGTTCGTTCAAGAAATTTCGTTTCGGTCCTGTTCTAAACAATCCAATTCAAGAGCATTCAATAGCCAATCAGCGTTCGAGTTTGAGTGCAGGAAAATACAAAACAAGTATGATGGCGTCGTGAGACAGAGCTGCAATTGAATAAATATCTTTTCGTTACTCTTTTCCATAATTATCTGATATTGCAAGTGCGTATTATAATAAACAAAGCTAATATTGCGCCAGAAGATATTGTTAGTATTTTTTGTTGATAATGTTCACGATTTATATAGTTATAATCCTTGCATGTCCATAACTTTTCTTAAATGTTGAGGCAATGAGAAGTATAAGTATTAATTTGAGAATTTAATATACAAGAATACCGGGTGTAGATTAAGAAAGAAGAGTCCATTAAATAAAATTATATAACTGACTTTTCTTGATGTTTTGTACTGTTATTAATCTTTGATAATATCAAATAATTGCGTACAGATTGATAATATGCCAGCAAACTGAAGTCTCCTGGAAATGACCACATATTATCCTACTGTATGACGAAATTCAGACGTAGAATTTGAGAAGTTTTTTTCTTAAGGTAGAGGTTGCTTTCACGTGTCCAGATTAATTTCACTAGTGCTTTCCCATAAGGTACAAATGTGCATCCTAACATATGCTACATACAAGACTGTGCAATAATAGTAAATAAATAAAATCGAGATGCTATTTAACAGTGTCGGGGGAGGAACATTGAAGGGGGTCCACGGGAGTGTAGTCCGCACGGAGCACGCTCGTCATGGACGGAGGTTATAGTACAAGAATAAGAATCATGTATAAATTAGAATAGTGCAACAAACCTTTGACATCGTGTTCACTCATTTGAACTGAACTATTGCTCTTGTAATGATTTGATACTGGTAACATTAAACTTCTAAACATAAAATACTGTTTTCCTACATTATGCAGGTATGTTTCGACTGTGGGAATTATTGCGGTATCTCAGATAATTCTCCTTCATACACGCTCACACATTTTAACAGTAAAATTACTACTTGTTTGACGGGTTATTCCTAACCAGTACCAAAACAGGGATAGATTTGTGAAGAAAGTCTGATGCTGATATGGGCGGTAAGTCCTGTAGCTGAAAAATGTTATCATTGTTTCGTTTGGTTTTCTGTTATTTCTGCCTTCTCTTTAAACAGTCTTCGATGCCAAAGCATAAATAACATTAAAAGGTAGTCATTGCCTCGTGATACACACAATTTTAGTAAACAGTTCGATTTTTTCTTTCTGAGTGTGGTTCTGTCATCAGCACGCCATTTGAAGAATCAGATTCTTTCTTTTTTTTTTTTTAAGTCTAGTATAGGAACGATTTTATACCTAAGCAGCACTTTACTTTTTTAACGTCACCTAAACTAGCTCGCATTTAATATAAAAGGTACAAACTACTTAGTGAAAATTCGATGGGATTGCTACAAAATCTATTAACCTGTTTTCTAAATTAATCTATTAAATTACAAATGCCTGCAGAAAGTTACGAAAATATGCTAATATTATAGCTATTCAAACACAGGACTGAATTAAACCACTACACATTTTCAATTTCATTTGTTTTCATAGTTACAGTCTCTTGTTTTGGACTGCAATCTATTAACAATAATATAAAACAGATTTATTACCTCTATGATCGTGAAAAAGTTGTTTCAAGTCCGTTCGAAATACTTGTTCAAGTGTCTCGAACAATACTCTTTTGAACGTGCAAATTTGATGTATTGCATGGTCTTGTTCAAGTTTCCTTGGATCGTCTACAAACAGCATTAGCGAGAACGGCTGTCCTGTACAGAAAGTTACACTCGGTTGACTTGCTAGTTGCTGGGCTAGCACCTCTCGATGGAATAAAACAATTATATCAAAGATTCACGGCGGACTTTCTGTTTGCAATGGATCTTCTCGGCCAACTCCAACTCCGTTTCTTCCCAGTAGCCCTGGGTTTATAAAGATGAATTTCTCCGATGTGTTGAATTCAAGGCGAAGTTCGAGTTCACGAATACGTATGTAAAAAGGTTAGTTCATCAGGGAAAAGGATTCTCTCAGCATTTATTACATTAATCACACATTGACATAATTCATTACATAACGTGAAAAAACATACTTTTCAAGTCCTGCAAAAGATGCATTAAAATACGAAAGACAACACAGAAAACGACAAGATTATCTAAAGTCTCAGACACAGATGATTCCATTATTATGATTTAATCTTCCATGTTTGTCATTCAGATTTCTATCAAAATAGCTTTGTAACTAAAAGAGTTAAAAAAAAACACACACACAACTGACTCCAACAATTATGAGTTTCCTAATACTAAATGCAACTTTTCAATTTCCAATCGATCGATAGATCGACTATCAATATCAATCCGTGAATAACAATCACTAGTTTCTTCACAATAATAATCAAAGCAAAATAAGTGTGACATCCTCGCCTCCCCAAAATTTTTCTTGGCTTTGATATCACCTCCCTACTATTATGTGCCTAGTGCCGCCACCGATCGTTTCTACACGAAACTGTAACGTTTGAGCTTCAATAATTCCTCAGTTATAAGGCAGAAATTGAAATCAGAATTCGAAGCTAAATACAAATGTTTGCTATTCCTTTTCAAATAAAATGCATGCATACCAAAAGCAAATATAAGCAAAAAACTTATAGGGAGGTAAGTTCACGCTAGCACGTCGACTTCAAACAGTAATGATGAAAGAAGTATTGATCGTTAGTGCATCGTTTCTGCTCTTTCGTAAAGGAAACCTAATTGTTTATGCTCAGAATTTCCACCAATATTGCAGAAAAAAAAAGGTGTTCAAAAATGTAATGAGAGTGCGGGTGCTCGACTTTTAGAAAACTTTTATTATTTTATTTATTTATTTATTTATTTTGCTTTTCTCGTATTATCTTAAAATTCGGATTTAACACAAAAGGTGGCACGTTTCTACTGCAATCCTAACTTGAAGAAGGTAGAAAAATGTTGAATTAGCCTTTTAGTTTTCATTTTTTCTACTTTGCTTAAATACTCTTTATAATCAAGGTGAGTTATAATAGTAACGCTTTAATTCGCTTGACTCATATCGAACTAAATTCCGTCGTAGATTTCGTGATAATTGTATGCACGGGGAAATAAACTTCGGATGTTGTCCTAAATTTATCATTTCTATTGTCGTTCTTAGATTTGTATTTGCCTTGCTTGAAATGAAAAATCTCCATTTTTTACGACAGACATCAGTCAGTCTTTTTTGAGCGTTAGCACATTACCTTAGGTCAGGGGCAGATCCAGGGTGAATGTTTGGGGGGCGTTCTTCCCAAGTCTATAGATTTTATTTTACATTTATAACACAAACGTGAAAATTTTAGGATAGGATTTCCTTTTAAAATTATCTTATCCTCAGACGGTTAAAATATTCTTACGTGTCTCCATAAATAAATAAATAAGTCTCTCAAATAAAATAATATAGCTTGAATTGAATTTAAAAAAATGGATTGCTTTTATTTCTAGAATTTAGGCAATGGAGGTGTACAGCCATACTAGCGAGAACCAAATGACAGAATGACTCAGTAAAGATAGGCAAAAGTTAATAAAATATTATTAAATAAAAAGGATATGAAAAATAAGAGCATAAAAATTTAAATTTCCTATCCAATTCTCGTTACCATGACCATACAAATCCAGTTGCAAAGTAGTGTAGATCCCTGCCTCAAAAAGACCCGAGATCCTTTCGAATAAAATGATCATTTAATTAAAAACTCCATATCACTTATATCTCTAGCTTAGGATCACAGATTAAAAATATCTTAGATTAAATAAAATATTTTCCATAAACTTACCGTAAATCAGGTGCTGAGAACGTTAAAAAATGATAAATATGTAAACCGCTGACATTTTCAAAGCTTTATTACCCTCAAGGGGATAACAAAAAAAAAAACAACAAAAATATAACAACAAGAAAATAGTATAAATTAATCTTCAGTAAATAAAATATTAGTGATAACCAGCATTATACAAATATAAACTTTTTAAATGTATCAGGTTCACAGATTCATCAAATAAAAGTTCTCTTGTTTCATTTTTATCTAATAAGAAATCAAAAATAATGTTCCTTAAAATCATCTATCCTCACAGGTGAGAAACGGCTAACTATTGGCACAAAGGAGTAAATATATAAGCTAGTTGAATTACGTTCTGGCAAAATTGTTCAGTTCAATATTTTATTTTATTTTATTTTATTTTACTTCAAATCACCGTGTTCGAGCAAAACGTTTAGTATTCTCGCCTACAGTTAGACACATATCTCGTCCATCGTTATTTCAACCTTTACCCGAAGAGGAAAGCTTTATAACGTTGAAAGGAAATAATATATATAAGTTAGTGGTTATTCTTATTCACAAACTTAATCCACACGTTAAGTTTAATAATTTTGTCACCAATTAAAGTTAATACTTGTCCAACAAAAATACACAGGAAACCAAAAATAATTCTATATTAATTTCTAGATACTGTAAGCCGAAAGTTTATTAAATATCCATAATATAACTTAATTCCACGGTTTCGCTCAGTCCAAAAAAAAAAAAAAAAAATGAAAAGCAAACTGAATGCTTTTAATCTTAATTTGTAGTACCAAACATCTAAACTCAAATTAATTAACTATCACTAAAACTTTCTCCGATTATCCAACAAAATATAACGAAAATTGTTAATGCCTCAGTTAAACTTTCAAAATTTTCCAGAATTGAAATTGGTGAAAAATTTCCAGAATTATAGATGATTCCAAAAAAAGAAGAAAATTATCAATTTGGTGAATGTCGATGTCCAATTATCAGGTATCTCCTATACTTCTAAACACATTAAGAAAATATTTTTTTCTTTTAAATTTTCAAATTTCAAACGGCAGATAAAGGAACTCCAGGACCAAGATTGAGAACCACTCAAATGCCCCATCAGCATGTACACACGATAGTCAAATACAGTCCTTAATATCGTAGTGGTTTTGTTTTAATTGGCCTTGTATTTTCACTAACGAACTGAATTCATATTGACTTCAATTACGTTATAATTACAGTAACATTTCCACTTCTAGGGCATTCACAAAATTAATACTTTAAAACCAAACGCAATGAATAAGACGAGAGGGAGACAGACACTGGGATTATTTCCTTTCTTTCTCAGCGCCGTTGCAACTTTTACTACGAGTACTGATTTATCATAATATTATTTTCATATTTGCCATTCATCGGTTATTTTTTGCAACTGACGAGTCGCTATATAACTTATTCAATCAACGAAGAAAGGAGCTACATTTCGAAATCATATAATTTACTACGATATATTATTTCGTTAGAATTGCATCCTCAGGTAAATATTTAAAAAGTCTTCTTTCAATATTACTTATACTTCTCAAAAATCAATTAAAGCTCGAAACTTTTACTTAACCCTAATGGCTTTACAAAAGGGGAGGTTAAACGCCAATCATAAAACGTAGAATAAAAAAGTGTCTCAGAAATTCACGATCCTTTGGAGTTTCAAAATTTTTAACTACTACTCCGGAAAAGCAATAATTAGTATCATTAATGAAGGTTTACAAAAATAAACGAAAGGTTGGACACACTTCAAACGGTCGAAAACGCAATAACAGCTTTTCTCCAGTTTTAAAATTTTGAATATTTCTCATCACTGATCAAAATAAAATAACTGTTATACCTAGGTATAGCTTAAGAAGAAATGGAAGTTAAATGTTTATTAGGGAAAAAATTGGAAAGAATTCAAAACCATAAAGTTATAAAATCGAAATTAGACCAAATGTGATAAGTTTCGTAACATTTCCTATCTGAGAATCATTTCTGTCACAGACACTATATTCGCAAACGTCCAATCAGAAGTAATCAATCGTCTTGTATTCAATTCAGTAATACACATTACCAAGATATATTTTAAGATAAACGTAAACACATTTTTCTTCGAAATTACGAAAACTATAACACTATTAAAATAAATGACATGGAACAGTATAACTGACAACACATTTATCCTCCTTTAAATACCTTTGGCATCAGACGCTAAGTATAATTAAATTGGGTTCTGTATGCTCAAGGATAGGCAATCGATCCCCGAAACATATTACGGTACAATAGTAAGATTGGCAGTTGACACACGAAAATAGAAACATTTCACATTAGTCGACATATCATGCAGAAAGTAGAAGAAATGGACAAGGGTTGTAGGGTGCAAAAGGCATATATGTAGCCCTACATTTTTTTTAAATAAAGAAGCGAAGGCTATGTATGATCAACTATTATCAACAGAAAGCTGTACTCAATAGGACCTTGAAATGTAAACAAACCAAGACTTTGTTTTAATAACTACTGTAGAAATATACGTATCGCAAAATAATTAGTGAATATATTAGACAGCATAATTTAAACTACCCTGTTTTTGACTTATTCCCTATTTTGAAATAAACATGTAAAAAGACATTTAAATTTCACAGAAATAACAATACCATGCCCTTACTAATTAGAATTTCAATATTTTTACCGGTAACGAACTTGATGCAACACGAATTTTTATTTAAAAAATCCTAACTTTATACCTGTAACTTCCTATCCTGATATGGGAAAGAAGGGTAAGAGTACCCACTTAATATGTTTTTCGTTACTAACCCGTCATTAGGGTATATTATTTTAATTCTTCAGAATATTTACAAGTGTGTACACTACAATGTCTCCTTAGTACATAAAGGCAAAAGAAACAGGAAACAAATACCAGTTCTGAAGGAATAATAAAAAAATAAAACAAGGTAACTTGCGTACTCTTGCCCGCAAAGTCGGGTAAGAGCAGTGGTGCTATTCAGCCGGTTTGCAAAGGTTCTCTAGAACCGGTTAAAATATTTCGAGTTAGCAGAACCGTTTCTTATAAACAGACATGAACACACACACATGGACGAGATACTACACGCTGTAAGCATTGGTGGAACACCGATGGACAACTAGCGACCTCTCGGCAAAATTAGCGGCTCTTCAGCGACGAACCGCGGTGGACCGACTTCCGTTTTGAAAATTATACCATCACCGGTAGAGACGTGACTAAACGCCAATGAACAACAAAATTACTCCTCCAAAATAAGTTAAATCGCCTAAATCCGTAATTTGTTTACTTTAAAATGAGTGTAAAAAACACTTTTAAAAAAGTAAGAAAAGACCCTGGGGTGGGCGCCAACCATCGACCTTTTCATTACTTGGCACGTGCTGTTCCGACTTGGCCACGGAGGCGATGAAGAAATCGTCGCTTGAAGAAGGATAAATCGTTGAAGTCTTTTTAATTTGGCTAATCAGAGTGCTCCTTTAACTGTGTATATTCGACGACTTTTGGGATGAGATGAAATGTGTTCACTGTGTAATTCTCTAACAAAATTACGCTCTTCTATTTACTTTATTTCATGGTTCTCCTATATTCACTTTCAAATGATCGGGGACAGTTACCATCAAAATTTATACAATTATACGCACTCATTTTATGATTTTTCACTTGATGATGTAGAGGTAGGGACTACTATTGAACCCTGGAACTCAATTAAGAACAATTGATTGGGAATATATATATAACTGCATGAACATGACTGGCGGTAGATCTTGTTGATCTCTTCGCGAGGGTAGTGCAGTGGTGTAGTGTTTTAAGTGTGGAAGTGGCGCCCCCCCCCCCCGAAAGGTGGGTTGTCAAAACTTTTTAACTACTTAAGATACAGACTCGGTTGATGCGGAAAAAGGACCACTTTATAACATTCGATAAGGTACGCAGATCTCATTTTATTCGCATAAATAATAAGAATGCTATCAATTTTTAAACTTTAACGTTATCTTTAATATACTAACATATGTTTTAAAGCATAACGTTCTGAGTGACTGTAAAAGACAATTTTATTCATTTAATAGGAAGCAATTGCATGCATTGACATCAAAGGGTGCAAAGTTAACAGTTTTGTGTTTTCGGTATTGGTCTTTGAACTCTTATACTAACAAACTTATGACTGGTGCGTAGGCAACCCATTGACTTTGGTGTAACACTCAATTGCCTAACATCTGAGGCGTTGAACGACTATAATATAATACTTCTATAGGTAGAATAAGTTGGGCGCGGCTGCAGTGCGGGTTATCCGTATAAATAAGGGGCAATCTGCACTGTAGCAATCATGGATAAGGAAAAAAACAGACCAAGATTTCGGGAAGATGGAACCGCGCGTGCAAGTTTCGGGAGCTACGAGGAAATGCTCGATGCTCAACTATACCAACTAGGAAACAAATCGCCGAGCAAATCAATAACACAGGAGATAGAGAATCAAGATGGTGAAATCACTGAAGATAATAATTGGAAGAAGTATGAGGAAATGTTGAAATTTATTGATACCACACTAAACACCAGCAAGGTTGGGAGGCTGAAAATCGAGAGCTTGGAAAAAAAATAACGGAATGGCTTGCTCTACATATAAGATTAGAGCAGAAAATTGCGTGCCTGAAGGAAGAGATCGGGCTACTAAGAGAAGAAAATAATGACCTACGAAAAGAAAGTTGTTTGCTAAAAGAAACAAAACCAATGGAGACGAAGGATACAAATTTCCCAGCCCTTTCATATGCTGCAGTAATCAAAGAAATTGACTCAGCACGGAGCAAATCCATAAAAGAATCATTGAAAAAGAAGCGTCCAGTGGTCTTTTTAAAAGAAGCAAATGGAGAAATTGGTGGAAAAAAGCTCCAAAAGAAACTGGAAAAGACTTTTAATCCGGCAAAAGGGAAAGTGAAGATAATGTCTACCAGGGCAACTGGTAAAACTCTGATTGTAGAGACGGCTACAAAGGTAGACTTAGATAAGTTGCAAACAAACCAAAACTTGAAATAGGACTTTATCATGGAAAAACGAAAGAAAAAAAAATCCTCAATTGATTGTATACAACGTTCCGGACGAATTTTTATTGGAAACTTTGATCGAACAAAATCTAGACGACGAAGATAAAGAACAGGCGGAAAAGGAATTGAAAGTAAAGTTTAGAACGGGACCAAAAAATACCGCAAGGTGTCACCTAGTAATTCAAGCGCCAATCAAGCTTTACAATCAATTGATCAATGGGAAAAAGATTCCTAATATATGAGTCTCTCTCAGTTAAAGAGTTTCTTAGTGTAGCCAGATGTTCTAAATGTCAGGACCTTGTTCACATAGTGAAATTCTGTAAAGCTACAGAATCCAGGAGCTCACACTATGGAGAAGGCAAACATGAAAAGAAGGACTGCAAAGACAAAGATAAACCAAAAGCATGTATTCCTTGTCAAATTAGAAAGAAAATGTGTAATGCTAACATAGATCAGAACTGTCCAACATATAAATATTTCTATGATAAGAAAGTTAGTAAATACGATTATGGCCAAGATAACTGAGCCAGGACCAATAGCTCAGCTTCCAAGAATTGACAGTCAAGGAAAAATAAACATGTTGGACGACAACTCTGTCAAAAATAGGATTCTAAATTCCAAATCACCGAGTAAAATAATAAGAGATCAAGAAAGGATGAGAACATACAATTTACAAAAAGGCAAAGAGAAATTCCTACAGTGGGCACTCTCAAATATTTCAAAGCCTCCGGAACGCCCTGTTACACGGAAACTGTTAGCTGTTGAACCCAATTTAATAGATATTAAAAAAGGAGGGCAATGTGAATTGCACTTCATCAAAACCTGTGTATCATCCATCATGTGTATTGCCTTAAAACATTTCCTGCTGGTTTCGCTAAATTAATCTCAGATTCACACGAAACTTTCAAACTACAGAATTTCAACGATTTAGAAATATTAAATGAACAGGGTAAATCAATAAAAATCCTTTATTCTACAAACAAATACAGCTGTAAATTTTTACACGTAATCTCAAGCAAAGAATCCTTTCTGGAAGATCTGGAATCAGTCTTAAAATTTTTCCAAGACCTTAGGACGAAAATTGATCCTAGATTGATTATGATTCCGGCTATCGGCATGGGTCTATGGAAGAAACGTCCTAAAGAAATGCTCCAGATCTTTAAAGAATACTATAGTACACCAGACCAAGGAATCTATTTCACAATGTACATGATAAGACCCAATTATTCGTTGAGATAGACTGGATGATCAAAAAATTTGATTACAGCCTTCAAAAACGAGCAGATACATTATATGACGAAGTCCAAAAATTAAATAAGAAAGCTAGACTATCCCAAAAGGAGCCGACTATCTTAGAAGAGGCGGAAACAACTAGAAGAAGAGGATAAAGGTAATATTGTAGAAAAAACTAAACCAAAACTTCAACCACTAGAAACTGCAGCAGATGGAAGGAACAGTGAAACAGGAACAATCTCAGAAAACAAAATACGTGATCTTCAAAATAAAGAAATGTGATCCTCAGCAAGGAACTAGGGATGCGCACGAGTCGAGTCGAGTCGAGATTTAAGCCTGTCTCGACTCGTCTCGAGAAAATGTTGGCTCGACTCGAAAATATGTTTCTGTCTCGACTCGAGTCTCGACTCGACTCGAATTCGAGTCGAGACGTCTCGAAATTCGAGTCGAGACAAAATATATGAATTAAAATATACGCACACATCAGCTAGAACATTATGAGTATTTACCTAATTGTCAGTATGTCCTCCTTTGGCACGGATAACAAAGGCGAATCGTCTTGGCATGCACGTAATGATCCTTGGTAGGTCGCTGGAGAAAGTTGGACCAGATGTGCACACACAGGCCACCTAATTACCGTAAATTCCGGGGAGGGGATGATGCGCTCTGTCACGTTCAATCACATCCCAGATGCGTTCGATTTGGTTCAGATCTGGCGAGTTGGGGGGCCCGCACATCACTTGGAACTCGCCCCTATGTTCCTCGAATCACTCCATTACACTCCTGGCCTTGTGACATGGTGCATTATCTTGTCAAAAAATTCCACTACCGTTGGGAAACATGGTCGTCATGAAGGGCTGTACGTAGTCTGCAAGCAGTGTGAGAAACATCTCGGCGTCTTGGTGCCTTGCTCAAGCTCCACTAGATACATGGGTGGTCACGTGAATGTTCCTTAAAGCTTAATTAAGCCGCCGCCAGCTTGTCTCCGTCCCGCAGTACAGGTGTCAAAGAGTTATTCCCTTGCAACACGACGGATTCGTACCCTCCCATCGTCATGATGAAGAAGGTATCGGGATTCATCAGACAATGCAGCGCTCTGCCACTGCGTCCAGGTCCAGTAGCGATGATCACGTGTTCATTTCAGTCGTAGTTGCCGATGTCGTTTTGTGAACATTCGCACATAGATGGGTCGTCGGTTGCGGAGGCCCATCGTTGGGAGTGTCCGGTGCACTGTGTGTTCAGACACACTTGTACTTTGCCCAGCATTAAAGTCTGATGTTTGTTCCGCCACAGTTCGCTGCCTGTCCTGTTTTACCAGTCTGCCCAACCTACGACATCCGACATCAGTAAAAAAAGTAGGGGGTGCCCAATGATATTTGATAGCACTTCTTTACCTGTAAAAATTTGAACGGCCCGGTAAGTTTGTGTAGGATAATTAACAAGCACAGAACAGTACACACCACACGTTTAGGGAAACTTTGATAAATAAAGAATTTCTACAGTTCATACAGGATATTTTGGTGCTTAAGAATGGTACTTTGATTTGAGAAGAGTTTCTTTAAGCTAACTTTCATGAAATAACAGATCAACTTTTCAGTCCCGAGTGAAGTCGCCTACTTAAGCCTTCATAAAACCATAACTTCAAATCGATTTTCTTTAACGCAGCTAAGTTGTGCTTTAATCATGAGAGAGCAGAACATGTGTTTTCTTACATCATACTCCATCAACATCTTAAAGAAAATTTCATTAATCAGAAAGCTGTCTGGCCTAAAGTCCTAAACATGGAATGGTCTATAAACAGACTCTCCATCAAAAAGGCTAATTCTGTTACTTATAGGATTGAGTTGGTTGAATATAAGAAAATTCCTCTCACCAGAGAAGTGAAGTGCCTTCAGCAGAATCTTCGTTTGAGGTTAAGTTTCTACAAAAACAGTCGTCAAGTTCTCGCACCGAAAACTGAGTCCACTATTCTTTAAGTTCACACTAAGTTGAATGCAGTCAGACTGCGGTTAAAAAAAGCATCTAAAAAGCATTCAAGATTTAAATCACTTGATTTAGAAAAAATCGTTGATTTAAATCGAATTACGAAATAAATTAATTTAAAGTGAAAATAAGTAAAATCCCGTTTCTGTTCTGTTATTTCGATTGTGAACGTTAATAATCATAATACAATGAGAATCAAATGTAGAGTATAGTATGAAAACGAGTGTCATGCAGAGGATGATAAGGGAAAATCCCGTTTTGAACAGGTATCGGAGCAATCCTGCTTTATTCCTTTCTTAACATTGGGTTTGGGTTTTAAAATCGTGAACTATTCCAACGGGGAAATCACCATCGACATTTAAAACGAAAAATCTTTTTTTTGTGCGTATCTGTTTATTTGTTCCCAGATAATATTACGTATTTAGAGGGGTCCTATCCCCTCTCCATGATTTTTTTTAATTTTATAATTTTAGGCGAAATTTATGTATTTCATGCCGCAAGCTAGTTCTCAGTTTTTAAAAATAGGCCTGCCAAATATCAGTAGCCATTGAGAAAGAACGTGTCATTTTGATAAACGTTGCTGTACTTTTTCCTTAATGCTTAGCCTTTTAAATTATATCACCTAGTTTTAGGTGATAGGGTAGAATATTCATTATTCGATTAAAAATGTACCAATAATGCTTTTTACTTCGTTTTCTTTAAGACTGGAGGCATTTTAGAACAGGTTACATATGCTTTCACGCCTTTCTGCGTTGAGGCATAGTGTGTGATATCATAAATTTAAAAAGATATTTTTTGTTATGCGTATTATTATTATTATTATTATTATTATTATTATTATTATTATTATTATTATTATTATTATTATTATTATTATTATTATTATTATTATTATTATTATTTGGCGGGTTACATTTTGCATTCAGAAGACTGAAATTTTGGACACTCGTTCAGTGCACCCCTTAATAATTTTCAGATTTCTGCGTGGAAACAGCGAGGTCCAGAGGGCAAAAATGTTTAAAAAGGAAGGATATTTTTAACAAAAATAGCTTTTTTCGTGATTTTCCCGCCTCAGATGGAGACATATGAATGGTACCGTTTGAAAGCTGTTCCATTCTGAAGAAAATGATTTAACCATAACTTTCTTACAAGGCTGTCTGTATTCTTTATTATAAATTAACGAGAAATGTAACAGTTTCGGAAGTATATCACTTCCTTCTTCAGACTACTATTTCAACTGAAATCATAGATAACATAACATAATTTGTTATCTCTACCAATCAAGAATCATCTTTTTCATTAAAATTCAAAATATATGCCCATTGTTGTGATAATTTTAAACTCTTAACAGAAATCATAGATTGTTACCTAATCTTTATATTTGTTTTAATATATATTAACTAAATTAAATACTAATTAACTATCTAAATATAGAAATTTTCTACCTAATATTGAATACTAAATTTTCTACCTGAATATTCATTACTAATTAACTACGTGAATATTGAGAAACATATAAATAAAATTTGACCCTATATTGTCCTTATATTCTACTTTTCTTCTTTCTTCTTTCTTCTCTTTTCAAAATGTCCTCCCATTCTTCATTAATACTCAAACCACTATTCAATTATGTTATGTTTAATTTATGTTTAAGATGGACCTTTTATAAAAATATCTAAGAAAATGATGTACATACTATGCTTCTAGGATAAATAGGGATGTCTCAGGAAACTGTTACCTGAGATCCTGTTTTATACGGAAATCTGGGGTATTTGGGGAATATTGTTTTTCGCGGGCTTACTTTTGCACCTACAAGATTGAAATTTTGCACATTTATTTAGTGCACTCCTCAGTATTTATCAGATTTGTTTCAGATCTCTGCCTTAAAACAGGGGTAGGGGTCCACAGAGGTAAAAAATTTAAAAAAAAAGATATTTCTAATATGATGGAGACCCCAGATACATGATGGAGACATGTGAACGGTACCTTTTGAAAGTTGTTTTATTCTGAAGAGAATAATGCACAAATCATGATCCTAGGATAGATAGGGATGTCTGATGAATTTTTTATATCACATCTGGGTCATCTGGGGCATTGTGGGAATGTTCTTAGCTCATTGTTAAATAATTTCCTCACCCTTACTACTCAAGATAGAAGCTTGAAATTTTGTACACACATTTAGTACACCCCTTAGTATTTCCCAGTTGATTTTAAGATCTGTGCATTAACACAGGGGAGTCCAGAGGGGATCAAAATTAAAAAAAAAGAATCCGATTACTCTCAAAATTTCCCGCTTCAGGGACATGATAGGGAAATGTGAATGTTACCGTTTCAAAAACTGTTCTATTCTAAAGAGAGTTATGTATGAACCATGATCCTAGGATAAATAGGGATGATGCTGTAGTTGCTTGCCTGAAATTCTATAATTTATCTTTAAAAAGAGCCATAATTTAAAAAGGTTAAAAACATTGTTTGGGATTGATATAGATTAACGATTGGGGATAATACAAAATTCAACCCCAATACTTTCACTTAAATGGCGTAATTATCATTTAATACTAATTCCTAATGCTTTTTCTTCAGTTCGTGACTTGTATTATAGAGGAAAAAGATTTGATTTAAATAAAAAAAATCAATTTAAAAAAATTCAAAAAAAAAATTCCCACCCTGCTAAGAAATAACATAAGAGTAATCTATTTCTCTATCTGGAGATTGCTTTAAAAACTAACTAATTAACTCTATGGCCTATGGAACCCGGAGGTTCAATGCCGCATTCACAAAAGCTCTCCACTGACTTCTATCCTTAGCTAACTGCATCCAGTTTCTACTTTGTATTCCAATCTCTGCGAGATCCATCTTAATATTGTCCTCCCATCTGCGCCTAGGTCTTCCTAATGGTCGTTTTCCGATTGGTCTTCCAGTCAACACTTTGAAAGCGTTTCTACTTTCTTCCATTCTAGCCTAGTGACCCGCCCACCTAAGCCTCCTAGACTTGACAACCCTAACAATGTTGGGTAAATCATATAAATTATGTAGTTCCTGGTTATGAAGTTTCCGCCATTCCCCATTCCCGTTCCTCCTGGGTCCGAATATTCGTCTCAGGATCTTGTTCTCAAATACTTTCAGACTATGTTCTTCCCTTGATTAAGTGATCATGTTTCGCAGCCATACAAAACAACAGGCATGATTATCGTTTTGTATATTTAAGCTTCAAATTCCTCGACAGAATTCGCGACTACAAGAGATTTTGAACCGAATAGTAACACGAATTCTCTGCTTTTAGTCGACATTTAACCCTCCAATACGCGCGCGGGCTACCATTGTAGCCCAGCGTTTTTATTTTCCTTGCTGCAAAGTAATGCGAGATGATAACTCAAGGGTGTCTGTGTACCTTTCTATCAACTATCATTCTGCGTGTTTAGTGTGTGGTCAAACGTAAAATCGAGAGGAGCTCATTGTTATTCTGCTTGAAAGTTTCATGGGCTACATCTGTAGCCCGCGCGACTATTGCTGTCACAAATGTTCCAAAACGTCAAAGTTTCTTCATTATAGTTTTAGTGTTGATCAGATGGTCAATGAGTTTCAAAAATGCCAATTCTGATGCGGCATGTTTTCTAGATGGCGATAGTTAACATTTTGAGACCACATAAATTCATTTCTCGGACACAGAAATAGTGAAAATTCAGAAGATGTGACTGAGAATTCCGGGCGGCAGGAATCACTGATACCTATTGATAATAGTAGTAAAGACAGTTCTGAAGTAAATTGTTATGTAGTAAAAGACAATCTCAAATGGAAATAAGTCACTCCTACTCGTAATATTTGCGCTCGTGCTCATAATATTGTGCTTTGTTTTCCAGGACCTAAAGGTGGGGGCAGGTCTGCGTTGTCGGAGCTTGAATATCTAGAAGTGCTTTTAGCTGCAAACATGTTGATACTTAAGGTTGATTTTACCAATATTTACATTGAGAATATTAGATTGAGATTTGTACTTAATCGTGATGCAAAATTTACAGACGAGATTGTACGTGCCCTTATTGACATTTTGATGCTTTTGATGAGTGGTCAATGAATGAAGGAAAGTGTGCATTGACCACTCACCACTTGTGTGCAGAACATGCTTAGAAGGACATTAATACGGAAACATAAAAAGAAAAATATATGAGTGTAAATAGCATATGTAAAATTATTCAAAATCGTAATCAAACTTTGGTATCAGAAACTCGTTATGCTGAAAAGGTATATGCTTTATGGATAATGCGTTTATTTGTAATATTTGTAAAATTTTTGAAAAATTATAATTAATTTTTAAAGAATTCTAACACATATGTTTAAGAGGAAGGAAAGTTTAAAATGCGCCAGATTGGTCCATTTATTGATAAATACAAATAACTTTTATTCTTTTCCTTTATCACTTTTGAAAAAATGAAGGGTGTTGGTCTTCTTTGTATATACCTAGCTTTCAAAATAAACATATTTCTCAAATTTTTTATAAAACCTTTAAAACAGGTTATAAAAACAATTCTCTACAAGAAAGACAGAAATATTAACAAAGCTAGGCAACATAATAAAATAAAAACAAATGGGCTACAGTGGTAGCCCGCGCGACTATCCACGTCACAAAAATCCACGCGCGTATTGCAGGGTTAATTTCTCCGTGAATATGATTTTCCTATGTTAATATTGATCCTAGATATTTGAAACTATCCACCTTATCAAAAGTATTATTTAATATTTTAACGCATCCATAATTTGCTGTATTCCGGTCCCTACGCACTTCCATGTATTTAGTTTTCTCTGCATTTACTTCTAAATCCATGTCCCTGCAAGCGTTTAATAAGACCTCTGCATTTCTTTCTATTGTTCTCCTATCACCTCCTATTAAATTTACATCATCAGCACACTGGGGATTGATTTACCGAGCCTTAACTAGAAAAAAGTCGAACTGACTCAAAATAGTTCATAATTCCAGTCATACACTCAGAAATAACTTATTTCAACATATATATTTCCTGCTTCAAAGCTTGTCATAGAGAATACTGCTCCAACTTGAGACTATGTATCTGATATATAACAGAGAATCCATCTTTCTCGAAGTAAAACCTTTAAGTCAGGGTTGCTACACTTGAGACAATCAATGATGCCAAACACGCGCCTGAATTACGATAGATTTTTCTAAATTATGCCAGATTCTTTACTTATCTTTCCACACTAATTTTAAAGACCAGCCACCACTTACTTTCATTAAGAGGAGTTAACTGTATTCATGTACTTGTATTAAAGAACTAACATGACTCTTACAGAAACGATAAAAATGAATTAGTAAATGGCACATCATATGTACTATACATTCAATTTTAGTTTAAAGATATTTGAATGTGACTTAAATTTATATTTGTAAATTTTTAGTTTATATCCGTATCAAACACCCAGTTTATGATGGATCTACTGCATAAAGTAGGATCTACTGCATAAAGTAGGATCCCAAAAAAGGTCATTGGAATTTGTACCATCCTTCAGTCGAACCAGGAACTGAAACATAAAGAGTGACATTTTCTTTTTAAAGATACTGTATTAGGCTGAGTATTGTGAAAATTTATGTTAGTACCTAGGTAGAACTACTAACATTATACAAGCGCAATTCCACAACTTTATGTACACATTACCCAATATTGAACCCCCTTGTGTCCATATGGTTAGCGTACGCGTCTTTGTTGCGGGAGACCCAGGTTTGATTTCCGATGGGAACTCCTGTGGTTCTGATCCCACGTTAATTTGTAACTTCACGTCTCATATAGCTTCGATGCTAAAAAGTATACTAAACTCTAATCGAACAGTAAATACAAGTATTTAAAGAAAAAATGATGAGGCACCAAGATGACGTAAATTTGGCTATCAAATCCATCTTGTGTTTTCAGTTATTTTCCAGTAGTATTTTTTTCTAGACATCCTTTCAGAAGACAGTGATGTAAATTTCGTAACTACGAATTCCTGTCCGAAGTCATGAAATTTTCCGATTAGACGCAAAATTTCCCACCCACTGAGATAGATACCGTACATTTACAATATCTAGCAATAAATAAGTTTGAAAAATATCGCTTTAGAGGTGCTGTGACGTACAGTTGAATTCATTCTCGATGTATGAAAGGCATTATATATAATTATGCATGATAAGATCACAAACAAAATTTAGAAATATTAGGTGCACTTTCTTTTAACAAACATTGTATTTTCTTTTATGGTGTGGAAGGGGATATTAAGTTCGGCAAGAAGAAAAAAATACATATTGGCCTTAATTAATTTTCAATTCCTTTACCTTGGCTGGATGTTTGAAGTCTTTTGTATGTTTTGGAAGTTCACTTTTACCACAAAAGAGCTCAATATTAACAGGTCTTACATAGATTTGGTTCGATTCTCAACACGGACTGCAACTATACGTTAAATTGTAGATCCGAAAGCCACTCTTTGTTAAACCTCGCTTATTACCGCTCATCTTAATAATATATATAAGTTTACCGAGAAGCAAATGTTGCATTTCTTCCTTTCATCCTAGCACGAAACAAAACTAAACACAGCTGTGACACGAAGGAGCTACTTCGAAAAGAAGTAAGCTATACTTATGTGGAAAACAACTTCATAGAGATGTGCACCAAATGATATGAAGTATTGTTACCACGAGGTACCAAGCGGAAAACTTGGTCTATTGTAATATTTGCTTCCCTCTGTTCGCTCTTTCGTATCATGTGTATCGGATGGTTTTGATATTTCTTCTGATCATTAAAACATAATAATGATGCCTGTGTGCGGGGAAAATAACCAAAAGCACCAGATAACTGTCTTTCCATTTGTTTTGGAAACAACAAACCCATTTCACGTGTGCGAGTGAAAATGAGCAGAGCGAGATCAGGTGTTTAGTCACGGTCAGTTCGCAGCAGGAGTCCATGGTTAAACATTTGGATCGCTATCTTTTCATATTGATGTGAAAACATACTCGCAAAACCTTACAAACAGAAAAGACTGTACTTCAAAGAAAATTTTAAGATACAGCTAGTTCAGTTTTCTCTTAGCATCTTTCTTCAACAAAAGAGTCGGTTCACTGTATTCGAAGGGAAGGGTTGAAAGGGTGAATTTATATTTTATAGGGAAGTAACAATGTAAGTAACATAAACAATACATACCGCTTCCGACACTGTACTGAAGCATTTCTTTCAGCGGTATATTACTAGATCTATCCTGACCCTCATCCCACCTCAAGTTGTAAAGTAAAAAGGGATAGAAATATCCAAGATAACTGCGCACTTGAGTTTCAGTTCACAATAATAAAACTAGTGGGCAAGTAAAGTCTTTTGTAAGCTAAAGAAAACGGTGATGTTGAGAATGAATGAAATGGTGGAATGAAGTAAGTGGAAGGAAACTAAAGAACCACAAGAAAGTGCACACACACGGTGTTTCTATGCCACAAAGCCCACTTGGTACCAGCTGGGATCAAATCAGAGTCTTCACACACCAAGGGTGAAAGCTCTGTCACTGAGTCACAGCGGCCCCGGGGCTAGGTCAAGTCGCCTTTACGTTTAGTTTCTTAGTATTTAAAGTAATGAATGTTACGATTATGAAATAGATTTTCCTTAATGAGCTGAATAAAAACAAACCCTTCGAAATGCATTAAACAATCAGCGCGATTTGATTGTAAACTTAATAGTTTCTGTAAATTTAAAACTGATTGCAAAATGAAATCGTAATTTTATTAGCTGAATATCAAATATACTCTCAGCACCAAACAAAACTATTTGGAATTGTCATGAAAAGAAAGAAAGAAAAAGCAAATATCATTGCAAAAAGATTAGTAAGTAAGTGAAATACATTTCGGACGTGAATTTCGGAACATAAAAATTACTAAACCCATTTCTCTTTCAGCAGTGCGCAGAATCAATGTCTAGCGAATGAACACCTCCATGATAACAGAGAGAAGTCGGTTTTAAGTCAATAACAAAAGAAAGCTAAATAAATCCATACTAAAAGTTATATCAGTGTGTAAATACGGAGACGCACCAAAGCTCGAAAACTTAATACACTATTACTCCTATGTATCAAGCAATCGTTCAGCTGTCATTTGAGAGGATGGAAATCCCAGGCTCCTAACCAAGTATGTTACTAGAGTAAAGTAAGGAGTGTATTTATCTTACAGTGAACTGCTTTGATGCTAAGTGGCCTAACTCCAAAATTGAAATTTTCCAGGAGCGAAAGTTGAAGTTCAATATCTCATGGACAATTTAAGTTTCTTTTATGTTGGGAACCAAAACCGTAACTACTGTATGTAGTTTATTGTTTTATGATTTAGTGTTTACAAAAATCATTTTGAAAAATATCTATCTATAGAAGTGAGAAGTACCTATCTCTACTAGTTATTGGCATCCAAGCAGTCCATTTATTGTAATATACCATGTAAAATAGTCTCGTATGTGATGTACAACAAATGTTACATTATATATTATGGACATTACGGAAGTTAGAGAAGAAATATTTGGAGAGCTTCGAAATGTGGTGTTGGAGGAAGATGGAGAAGATAAAATGGACAGAGAGAGCAACAAACGGAGATGTTTTAAAACGGATAGGGGACAAGAGGACTCTTCTAGCCACCATTCTTCGTAGAAAGGACAATTAGATTTGACACATCTTGCAAAGAAATTGTCTTCTTAACACCGCCATACAAGGAAAAATGGAAAGGAAGAGAGGAATAGGAAGAAGAAGAATACACCTGATCCAAGATTTGAAAGATAGGAGAAAATATTGGGAGTTAAATGAGGAAGCTGAAGATCGAGAAAAGTGGAAGAAACATTTCCAGGCCAAAATCTAAAATTGAGTAAAAAAAAATCCTAATCAGTCCCACGACCTGCCGAAAGGCAGAATACCTAATAATAATAATAATAATAATAATAATAATAATAATAATACTCGTAACTCGTGATACGCTGCAACACATTAAAGCCTCAAAATAGTTAGGAAACCGAATATCCAGAAGTTATGTAGTCCTATTGCGTTCATGGGAACGAAAACAATAATTATAACTATGCTAAATTACTATAGACTGCCAATTGTTCATGCAGAGAATTTATGAAGTTCACTTTATCGCAATAGTTTTATACAAACTACATATAGGCTACGGATAATAGTTTTATACAAAGTAGATAATCAATTATTATTATTATTATTATATTTGAAGTACAATCAATATCACGACATTAGTATTAATTAGCTGAATTGAGCTGAAAATTAAATCTTGATCTCGAAAGATTAACTATTAAGTTTATGCGTTCTATAATTTTCTAAAGTAATAAATGCTGCAACTGGTTTCAAGGCTGTTTCTCAGTGAATATTTTCTTCAAAATAATATTAAAAATTATAGAAAGATTTTCGAGACATTCGAGTCGAGTCGAAATTTTCACGAGCAGTCTCGACTCGACTCGTGTCTCGACTCGAAAAATCGAGTCGAGAAATACGTTTGTCTCGACTCGTCTCGAATTTTACAACGTGTGTCTCGACTCGAATTCGAGTCGAGTAGAGTCGAGATTCGAGACATGTCTCGACTCGAGCGCATCCCTACAAGGAACCACCAAACAGGTCATAACCTTAAAACAGAAAGGATTATTCAGTTTTCTAAAGAAGATAAATACCATAGAAGTTAAAAATAGATCGGAAATTACTACATTAGTGCAACGAAATGAACCTATAACACAGTCAACAGATGTGAGAAAGCAAGTGAGAAAGCAATCACACTGCGAATCTATCAATAAGCCCAAAGTGGAGCAAGGCACCGTGCGGGATCCAACGCCAGTTTATGACACATTTGAACATACACCTAAATTATCTAGACTTGAACAATCGAGAGCCTTTAGATTAGCTTTACGACACATCATTTGGAAACTGAAGGAAAACGGGGTGCAGATAGTTTTTCCGCAATCAGAAGATGAGGACCTCATGGAACTAAGCCTGAACAATTTGTCAAGTGATCCAAGAGAATTACTAGAATTAGTTGATATGGCGTATGCCAGACGAAAGCTAAATCTTGACTTAAATAGAATCTACGTGCATTTTGTCAGACTGTATGGTCACATGGTATACAATCATAGGAACGAATCGCCAAACACGTGGGTTAAATCCTACCACGTATAAATGGATAACATAACTTGTAGTACGCTCAAGATGCTGCAAATCAACACCATGCTATCAGAATTAGTCATGGAAGAAATAGTACAACTTAATATCTCTTGGAAGAATGATATAGTATGTATACAGGAACCTTACATAAATGTGGACAAATTAAATGCTTCCCAAAACGATTTTAGACTTATTTACAATAATCAGAGTGTATTAGCTTCCGTTTTAATTTT
This sequence comes from Thermobia domestica, assembly GCF_964235325.1. Classification (NCBI taxonomy): domain Eukaryota; kingdom Metazoa; phylum Arthropoda; class Insecta; order Zygentoma; family Lepismatidae; genus Thermobia; species Thermobia domestica. Next base: position 168,688,631 of record NC_137471.1, on the reverse strand, counting down.
AAACAATGACATTCAGATATTAAATTTAATACATTTTAGTAATAAATGGACGAATTGTTTGCATGTCAAGCACGGAATAATAGATTTTGTTCTTATTAACCTGTACTGCCAATATTCTTTACCAATTCTAGAAGAAATAACGACAATTTGCAAAACATATCCGAACAAAAAGATCCTTATTTGCTCAGATGCAAATGCCAAATCCCCCTCTTGGCACTCAGGCGTTCTAGATGTTAGAGGTGGAATGTTAGAAAACACAATTAGCGAGCTCAATCTACATATTGTAAATGAAGCAGGGAATCCTCCAACTTATCGGAACAGAAACGGCAATACATCAAACATAGATGTCACATTAGTATCAAATAACTTCACTCATGGAATCCTTGACTGGTCCGTGGTAGAAAATGAATCCTCTAGTGATCATCATCTAATTAAATTTACTATAAACCAAACTACAAATGTAGATATAGTAAACAAAAATAATACCTTTAACTATAATGTTAAAAAAAATCCCCTGGGAAAGATTTAATAAAATAGTTAGGCCTAAACTACCAAATATTGATTGCAAAAATGAAGAAGAACTAAATAGGGCAGTCGTTGATATTGAGGAAGCAATAACTCAAACCATTCAAAAAATAAATAGCAGAAGAAACTTTAAACAGAACAACTATTTGTTTTTCTGGAATAATAATATGCAGTCCTCAAAAAAACAAACAAGAGCGAAGAGAAGGCAGTACCAGAGAACTCACGATCCCTACCCTAAGGCAAAAAGGAAGGAAGAATATATAAGATTATTAGCGCAATATAAACTCAAAGAAAGGAAACAAAAGGCCTGGAATTCGTTTGTGAAAGAAAAATTAGACACAGACTCATGGGGGATGCCATACAAAATAATAATGAATAAAATCAAACCGCAATGAATGAGCAAAATGGCGAATACACAAGAGATATTGAAGAAACCTTAAAGCTCATCATCAATAAACTGCTCCCAGACGACAACCCGGACACCGATAATGAGGTAATGAGGATTATAAATTAATCAGATAGAAATATAATTCATTTAGCTATAGCAATAATAACATAAACAGGGACATAATGGTCACAAATGAGGAAATTGAAGAAATTTTAAAAAACATAAAAAATAATAAGGCACTTGGACCTGATAAACTTAAAGAAGAATTTTTTAAAATGAATAGTCAATTCTGGATTCCATATTTAACTAAATTGTACAATAAGTGTATAGAGTTTGGAATTTTTCCTAATAGATGGAAGAGGGCTAAATTAACCATTCTAGAAAAAGTAATATAGGAGGACTTAAAACTCCAAAATCCTATCTACCCATATGTTTATTAAACATTATGGGTAAAATATTTGAGAAAATACTAGCTAATAGAATAAGTGCCAAGAGAGGAGATTTAAGAAATTGTGGACTACAATATGGCTTCAGGAAAAATAAAGGAACAACAGAAGCCATCAATTGTTTAATGGATCATATTGAAACACTGAACTGGGAGAAAAATATACAGTAGTAATCTTTGTGGATATATCCGGAGCCTTTGATAATCTGTGGTGGCCGAAGATATTTTCAGAGCTTGAAAAACTGAATATAAACAAGGGATTACTCAAAATTATTAAGAATTATTGTTCGGATAGGATAGTAACATATATTGGCCCAGCATTTGAAATAAACAAGATTGTAACAAAAGGCTGCCCACAAGGTTCCGTATTGGGGCCATTATTATAAGACGTTGTATTACAACCGGGTCTAGAGAGAATCAATGAACTAGATATAGTTTCCGGTGTCGTCGCCTATGCTGATGATTTGGCCATAGCAATAAACGCAAATAGTAGATCAAAACTAGAAAAGAAGGCTAACATGGCCATGCATGCTCTCTCAAAATGGACCAAATCTACAAAATTGGAAGTGTCTGCTAATAAAACAAAGTTCATTCAGGTCAAAGGAAAGCTGGAGAGAAGCCCCATTATTAAAATAACGAATAATTCAATAAGTAGTGTTCACTCCTTTAAGTGTCTAGGTATTTGGATAGACGAACACTTAAATTTCGACAGTCATGTGACGAAACGAAAAGAAAAAATAATTGGAATAGCAAACAAAATTTTCTACATTATGGCCAAAGAATACAAGTTATCACCAAGGCGCTGTGATGTATACTATAAAACAATTTTCCAAGCGATAATAGCGTATGGAGCCAGTGCTTGGAGTCATAGACTAGTTGAAAATATGAAAATAAGGAAGAAGATTGACAGGGCTCAGAGATCAATTTTGTTAAGAATATCTGGAGCCATGGCGACTACACAGTGGAAGCACTGCAAATTGTATTGGGAATAGAACCATTGCACTTAGCAATCTTAAAGACAGCTGGAAAATATTGGATCCTAAAACATAATCCCGGAAAAACTGAGAAATTATTTCAAAGAAGAATTGTACTGAACGACTTAGATAATTTTTTTCTTACCAGATGGCAGGACAACTGGAATTCCTCTGAGAAAGCAAGAATAGTGTACCGTCAAATGGAGTGAATAGAAACACATTTTTGGCTATATGAGTATATAAATTTGGTGATAAAGATTTCGCGTATCAGATTATTCCAAAAAAACGGTCTTAGTATGATAATGAAGTTAAGTAAACGTCATATTAATTTATCAACTCCACTTTTCTTCACCTCGACTTTTCTTAATGTTTCTATTCACCCCATGGGTAGGGGTGAATAGAAACAATGACTTTATTTTCATTGTTGTTTCTTTTATACTATTGGAAAGGTAAAAAGAAACAGCGTATTTGTTGAAACGAACTATTTATTTGATACCTGCATGATATAAGTTCAATAAGACCAGTATTACCTAAGTTACAAACTTATAAAACAATACAATGTACAAAGTAGGCACAAACGACCATAGAGTTTTGATATTTGAAAAAAAGACTTAACCACTGAAATCACTAAGGAAACTTATCATATACTTAAAACGTGCTGACGAACTCCTAATAGGACCCGAAGTTTCTGAAAATTTCATTGTTTTTGGTGCTTTTATAAAACACTCCCATATATCCACCATGTTCACAATTTCTTACTTGGGTAGCGAATAGCCTCACCGAGTATTTTAGCTTCCCATAAACCTTTACCGCAGCAAAATCATCAGCTTTAGAAAACCATCATCTAGTTCGTGATCTTCTGGAGTGTTGTCTTTCTCCTCTTCCGACAATACACGGGTTAAACTTAAATCTTTTTCACTGTCGTAAAGAGAATAATAGTCTGGGCTCTCTGATGACGAGTGTTCCACGTGCATCAACTTTCTTGTTCGTGAGGGATTCGTTCCGTTGCTGTCGGAGTAAGGGAGCCCAGGTTGAGTTTCGTTATGATTTGATGAAAGTGTATCATTTCCAGAAAACAAACCAAAAATCTTACCAGAAACAACATCTATTCGTACTCTCTTCTTCCGTTGTTTATTTTTTTCATTTTCTCGCATGCTCTTGAGAAGACCCATAAGGGAACGGTCTGCAGTCTGAGATGTTTCTTGCTGTTCTGTTTCTTCTCGTTCAGTGTCTCTTTTCGGCAGCATCCTCAGTACTTAGTCTCGAGAAAGGGGAAAAATTCCACACTTTTCAAATCCAGCCCTGATATTTACCTCCTTCAGTTTGCCACACATTTTTTAAAGAAAGAAAAAAAAGACTTGGGAATCTGTTCCTAGAGATGGTTGATTCATTCCTATCAGGTCCTTTTTCCGGTCCTCAAGAATTTTCCAGTCCTCAAGAAGTGTTTATATTCACACCATTAATTAAAAATCATAACAATAATCCAGCAAAATTAAATTTTGATTACAAATAATTTACAAAAGGAAAACTTTTACCATGAACCTCATTAAATGAAACAACAAACTACAAAATAGGCATATGTCCTGATGCAACAAATATGAAAATGTCATACTTACCAAGAAAGTTTGAGGAGCACCAAAATACCGTGTAGGATTTCAGTAACATATTACTGCTGCTGCCGTCCAGGGAAGCCTGGGAATTTCCCCCCTTCTAAATTTTGACTTCCCTGTCTCTAGGTTTAATTCAGTCTTCCCAGCCTGGGAAGATATTTTCTCCCTTTCTTAAGTTATAAACTGTTTTGAAGTGCAATGATTCAACTTCATGTTTTAGTAGCCATTCTTTATTTTTTTTCAGTATGTTTATTGCTGCGAGCTATGTTGGTCTTGTTTATAAAATTGCTTCATGAAGAGTTGTTCATAGAATTCCTTTCAGTTTCTTCTGCAGAGTGTAAGAGAGGCTTTTCCAACTTAAACTTACAGCATACTGACGCTAGAAAACATTTATTTGTAAAAACCCTCGAATCCCTTCTTACCATAAACGTTAATGGCCCAGACGTTAATTACTTCTTTCAATGCAGAAAAGTATGCCTGCAGCTGGATAAAAAGTGGACATCATGTTGCTACCGACAAACCAACTGAAAAAGACGGTATCCGATGTAAACGAACCTTTTATTGCTTCACTATTCTAAAGTGAGATACGCTGTGTAAATATTGTTAATTTCTAAAGACAGTGTTAGATAAGTCATGCTTCAGCCTAACTCAAGGTGAAATAGGCAGTCAATCCTTTCTTGTGATTTTGTTGTAAAAGCTGTAAATATGGTAGGCTACAATGGCTGTTTCAATTTCGAGAATAAAAGTGAAAGAAAGTGTAAAGTATTTTTTCCTAGGTAGCATCATGTTGGTAATTGTGGTATTAATACATGCTCATGATTCTTCAGAGACCAGATTACAGTCTTTATTCAATTCTGGATTCGTTTTAATACCAGTATGTATTGTTGACCAGAAGTTTACTTTCAGCAGAACAGTTTTAGGGTCACACACCCCTGAATCTAATTTTATTAAGTAGGATGAGTAAGTGCAAAAACTCATTTATGATATGAGGAATGACATTTAATACCATCTTTCCCCTTCTATTTAATAAAATCAGGTTCAAGGGTATGTGCACCTATCACTGTTCTGCCCAAAGTAAACTCTTACCTTTTATCGTATTTATTGTTCGGGCGAGGAATTTGGTTTTCAAAGACCAAATTAGAAGGGACTAAACAATTATTTGTCATAATAAAACTGTTTTATGTAGGAGTGTGACACTTGTTACGACAAGTTGTGCAGATTGCAATGTAACTATAGGGCTTTTACTGGATGCTGCACACTTGTCTTCAGCAATAGGACGAAAAGTAGCAACGTAACACATGTAAATTAATCTACCTAACCAAATCTTATCTAACGTACCAGCCCGTATTTATCATAAAATTGTTTTTAAAAAGGTAAAAAATGAAGAACTTGGGGACCGCATATCAAACTAGTACCATAATTTTAAAGTAGATAGGTTTAAAAATAACGTCGTCCCAACCTGACTTTAAAGTTGTTCTGTTATACGGAACACAATCTTACATAAACATTCCCCCCTTCTGCAAAATCCACAAATAAATCACTGCTGCCATCTACCTCAGTGTTCTCAACTCACTAAAACATTTTGTCTCTGCTGTGAACACTTTAGCCATATAAGACTATGTTAAGAAATTTCAGTTTTGTTGATTAATTTATCGTGCAGATAAATCCAAAACTAATCTGGGAGTTTTTGTTTCTATTCGCTCCCATGTTTCTATTCACCCCATTTGACGGTATGAAATCTTCCCAGATATAAGACAATGATTGCAGTTAGGACATCTTGACTTGAATGAACACGCTTTTCAATTCCTAAGTGGCCATGGTCCCTTTCGGACAACATTTCATAAAATAGGACTTTTAGAAAGCGATTTATGTGACTGTGGACAAATACAAACCCCGGATCATCTAGTGTTCAACTGTGACCGAATACATTTAATGGATGATGATCAAGGAGTAAGGAGAGACTTAAAACAAATCAGTGACACTTATGGACTACTCGAAGTAATTGGCAATGAACACCATAGGAAAAATCTAAACAAACTATGTACAAAAATACTAGAGATCAGCAGAGTTCAAATAGGACTAGACCTTGCAAGGAGACAACAGAATGAATAAACGAAAACGAAATAACAATAATAATAGTGACAACAATAAAAATAATAATTTCTGTCCCATCTACGGTTTTAATTAATATAACCAAGAAAATACTTAATCAACTTTAAATAACAAATAAATTTTAACAAGTTTCACATTTTAACAATAATCATTTTTGTCAGTTGCTCTGGGGCGACACTACAGATGTTGGGAAACACAAAACCTACTCCCCTGAATGACAATTTCCATAGATTTCACAACGAACATCTTCCTAGCTTGCAATCTTTGAAGAAGAAGGAGAATGAAAATTAAAACATTTATGAAGCTATGGGAAGAGTTTGTGACAATTTTTTATTATTATTCGGAACCGAAAAAGCATTTTAGAACAAACGTATATAAGATTAGGTTTTTGAGCTATAAACCTTCTAAACTTTGTTTCTTTATTTTACATTTGAAACAAAAGAGTATATACCGTCACACACTGGTATAGAGAAGGAGAGGTGGAAAAGAAGTTGAAAACTAGACTGGATGAATACCGGAAGGACCCAATCGATCGAGACGTGTGTTGCTGAATGCAAAAGCAAACGGGTCAAGAATTTTTTCTTTTATTAATTTGGACTTAGAACTTTGTATCGATTTCTATGGCGAGAACTGAGCAATTATTAGTTTTCATTTGTTTTATTGACGCATCTTTTTTACAAAATAATTAAACTCCACTTTATATCTTTGAAATCGATTATTGTCTTTTTTTATTTAATGAAAAACGTCCTAGTAATGTGTTATATGAGAATTCACAAATAGATCAAATTAATTCAGAATATCCATGTTGTAATATTGGCTTGCATACTTTAGTTTTTGTCTTTGCTGAATGTATCAGTGAATGTGCATTTTCTTTACTGACTTTTTTTTTACGGTTGTCATAAGATAATTAGTTATTATAAAAAGAAATATTGGACTTATTATTTTACAGCTACATAAAGATAATAAAAAGAATCGGAGGCAAAATATGTGTTGAAACGAGTATCCTGTTTAACAGCAAATAACAAAAACAAGTAACCAGAAGCATTTCGAGTTGCATTCTGATTGGCTTCCTGAACATATTTTGTATTAACTTGTTACATTAATGTGCCAGATAATTAATTTGAGTCTGGTCTCTAGGATTTTAAAACATACTACATAATGATATAGTAATGATATGTCACGCATCCCCCTTTTGTTGATGACATATTTTGAGGTATAAAAATAACATTAAATTTCGGTGATGAACCTTTAGTAAAAATATCAATACAACCCTATTATTGCATTCATGCTTTAAATCATCTCTAATTACAAAATGTGTTCTTTCTTCGATGAAAATTCATTACTCTGTGGTAGAGATGCAAGGGCTCGAAAAAACCGGCATTTTTGAAAAAAAAACTCGGTTTTTTTCTGCTTCGCTTCTTTGCTTGGGAAATGTTGGGCTTTTTTGAAAATTCTGCTTTAAATTGATAAACCAGATTTTGTTTCGCTTCTCTACAACACAAAGAGTCATTTAATTAGTGGTTGATGCCGATAATAATATAAAACCTCGAAAATAAACCATGAATTTTGAAAAGATATTTCAAACAGTTTTACTTCTCAACATATTTACATTATGAATTCCAAAGGATTAACCAATGTATATAATAAGATTTTTTTAACCTCCTACATACAAAAGTAACCAGGGTTGGCAAGAGCCATGGTTGTGTTTGAAAATGCCAAAAACCCGTTTTTTGGGGGGAGTTTAAACTAGGCTTTTTTGTTTTAAACCAGTTTTTTTTGTTTAGATATTTTGATTTATGTATTTATATTACATATTGACAGAAATAAGTTTGTTTCGCCTTGGTGTTATTATGCAGCAACGGGGTTATGCCGGAAGAGGTCACATAAGCTTAAAGAAGTCCGGTCAGTAAATTTCTTAAATTGAGAAACTCCCGCCCTAGCCATCGGGAAAATCCCGTCATTACTCTAAATGTAAAACAATAACGGAAAAAACCCTGTTATTGCTTTGCATGTAAAATTTAAAGGTCAACGTATCATAATCAGTACGCTAAAACTGAGGTATTAAATTACAAATTTAGTGCGTACATATCATTGAAAGTACAATCCAAGCTAATGTTGGAAGCTACATAGGCAATCGATAAATTTTGTCAATTTATATCAGTATATTTAAGCAACCTTGGCTTCTTTATAAAACAACAGGCATTCAGGCATGCAGAAATATACAATTTAGTTTCCTTTCGTATGTTCAGGCTTAACATCCTTACATAATAGCGAGGTTATCAAGGAGAAGACTTTCGCTTAAAGTGACATCCGAACCGCTACTTTGTTTACGCATGAAAGAAGAGTTGTGGTTCGACTGAGAATTGAACATGGGACACTTTGATTAAAAGATGAAAAGGAAATAAGACTAATGCAGATGGTTTGATGTGTGGAAACGTCACCATGAAGTTCACACGATTCGCATTTTTCGTTCTTTTTGTTTGGTTTAAACCAGTTGTTTATTTCAAAAAAGAAAAAAAAAACAGCTGGTGTAAACCAACCAAGCCTAAAAGTAAATACTTCTTTTAAAAAATACTCAAATAAGTAACAAAATTCTATGTAGTATTTTTACTTCAAAATATTCCATACCCTCTTTTTAGAACAAAATAAAATTAAAATAAAACATAAGAAAAATACTTAGATTTATATAATACACTTAAAGGCTGCACAACTAGAGCTTTTGGTTTTGTATATTCTTGAAATTCTACTGTTTTATATAAGCACCATCACGGTTTACTCAGTCCTCAAGTTTTCTGTATTTTTAACAAGAGGGATTGAACATGAAGGGTGTGAGATAAGAACATGGTAACCCATAATTTTATTATTTTAAGAAATTAGAAATTTTCTTCTGCACAATCCATTTTGACAGTCGGAAAGCTGATTTTTCCCATAAGTCTATACATGAGGGATTAAACGAAGCGGTATGCGTTGCTGCCTATCTGATGCTGCGTAACTCAGCAATTGAAAATTTGTTAGTTACCATGTTCTTGGCTCACACCCTTCATATCATTATGGAACTCTCCCCACCCCACCACACACACACACAAAAAAAGGACTACGGAATATATTTAAGTTAAGATAAATACAACTGCACAACAAACATGATTGAATGGAGCTTATGCGCTTCTATCGAGAAGTCCGAAATTCAACTCAGCATTCGACCATTCTGACAAAACTTTTCTTCATTCCATCTATGAAGTAGAAATAGTGCGTGTACTGTGAGTTGGCTGACTTCATTTCTTATTGTTTTTAAATCGTTATTATTACTAATTACCAGCAGTGATGGTTTTGCGAGGGTTAGGGGGGGGGGGCGGTCTTTCGGACTGACGCATGTTCCCCAAAATTACGGAATGTCTAAAACAAACGAAATATCTATTAGTTATGCCCTTACTCATAAACTTTAAGCTGCCGTCAAATAAAAATTACGAATGTTTAGAAAAACTAAACATTAGTAAGAAAAAAACCCTCCCAAAATACTTTTCTAAATCCGCCACTGATTCTCAGTATAAAATGATCTTCAAGGTTGTATCCGGAAGATTATCGCTAAATATATAAACGAAACGAAATACAGTATTAGTTATGCCTGTACTCATAAACTTCAAGCTCCTCCCAAATAAAATTAGGAGATTTTAGAAAATGAAACAATCAGAGAAACCCGTCCCAAAGTACGTTTCTAAATCCGCTACTGATTATTTGTATAAATTAGTATTCAAGGTTGCATCCGGAAAATTATTGCTAAATCGTTGCACAGCTACAGTATAACAGAAATGTGGAAGTACGGTTAGACGGATGTATTGAAAAACGTACGCTTTGACGGATATATAGAAAAACGTAAGTTTAACTTCTGCGTTAGAAGCTAGAGTACTAAGCTCTTAGAAATGAAACAGACGACAAACTGAAATGATATCGAGAAGAAAAAATATCGATAACTCAAAAGTTAAAATAAAGTTAAATAGCCTCTAAAATTGCCCTCAAATACTACATTCTTCATGTTAGCTTTAATTCGTAAAACATGTGCTCCATCCATCTTGATGGTGAATTTTAGAGCGAAATATGGCATTTAGGTCATGGAATTCTTATCTAAGTATAGAATATACTATAAGAAAGCTATTTGGATAGAAAAATCATGAAAATGAAAAAAAGCCAAAATTTCCAAAATTCTCGTTTTTTCCCAAAAAAGCTGTCTTTTTATGTAAAAAAAACCATCGATTAAAAAAGCCGGCTTTTTTGCATCTCTACTCTGTGGTAATCCTTCTTTCAATTTAAAACATGAGGAAATAATCACATACAGAAGATGCGACACACCATAACATGATACTCCTTTTCACTGTAATGATCGAGAAATGTTTTCACAAAATGTGGTTTTCTACATCCTGTAGGACCTGGTAATACTAGTAAACGTGTGTTGTAATGTCATATACTATTATGTAATAATGCAATTAGGAATATAATAAAATACTGTTATTACTACGGCCGGTCGAAAACATATAATACTTAATAATAGATTTCCAACCAACCGAAGAATTATCTTGTGTCAGTAATCCTAACCAATATACACAAGCTTTATGCTTTGTTATATTCAAAATTTATTCTTCAAGAAAAATATGAAAGATAGTTCTAATCAATACCTGTTCATAAAAGCGTCCCTCTACAGGTTGATGACTACTATCTTTCAAGTGATAGGCTGGTGGATTCGTTGGAAATACTTTAGCTATTTGAAAAATTGCCCTACTATAATTACCAGTAAATCATCTTCTTCTTGCTTCATCTGACATAATCGTTAATTTAAAATTTTGGTTCCCCTCCAAAGTGAGAGAACTCTTTACAACACACAGTTAAAAGCAAAATTACTGATGCTTTTTAGTAACATCTGTAGGTTTCCTTTTAATAGTATTATGTTTACTATTATTATGTTGTTTCAATAACTCTGGTAATATTAATACCCTTTTATAATTACCCTGTAATGTAAAGCGTTTCCATATAAAGTTGCGAAGCGGTTTGTTAAAATGCTCAAGTATACTAGCTTTCATTTCACTGTATCTAGAATATTGTTTAATACCATAATATTTCATTAACTGTATAAAATGTGTGTTATTAAATTCCTTTCCTCTATCCGTCTTAAGGTAGTTGGGACCCGTAGAAATTTGCTTCAAAATCAACTCAAAGGTTTGTGTAACATTTTGAACAGTTATATATATAAGCACCAGCCATGCTTTCTTATTAAATGAACCTGTTACTATTAAGAAATAATAGTAGCCCCAATTAATTTTCCCTAACACTTTCAAATCTTCTGAATCAATATCTGTTAAATCAGCTTGCTATAAATCATGAAGATGGCTGGTAATTACAGGAATTCTGGAGTAGTTTTTCTAGAAGGTTTATGTAACTCATTCGCAAAATGACACATTTTAAACTTGTGTTGTTAGAATGAACAAACAGTCTCCAGCTAGTAGATAGTAGAGGAAAATTAACTTATTAAACAAATATAACACATCACAACAGTACACAAGAGATTCTTGTACAAAGTGGGCTGAAAAATTTATTTCTCTGTGTGTACAGGGTAAATGTCGTTCCAGATGCCAGAAGAGTCCTTTTGTGAAGCCTGAAACTAAGAACTTACACTGACTTCTTCGACAGATTTAAGTCCTGAACCAAATCATTAATACCATTTTGTGAAAAAGTATAACCTGAAATGAACCGCTAGGCGGTTTAAAGTTGTCATCTTCTATGCTAGTTTTCTGACTAGGCGAAGTAGAATCACTAACACAAAAGCAGTGATGAAGGTTTTCCGACAGGAATGTCTGGATCCTGACTCATAGGCTCCATAGCTGATTAAATATTTGTGTAATCTACCTTTTTTTCAAGCAACTGAGGCCAACAGTTTCAGAACAGCAGAAGTAACAATAGTCAGTATGATTCTTCGGTCCCTACAAAACATAGGAATTCCAGACAGCATAGACACTTATTTTTTCTTATTCCAATTTTTCAAAAATTCAACAAAAGAATTGGTCACGTTATATGGAACCAATGATTTTGAATGCTCACCAAGTTTTATATGAAAATTACCGTAATATGTTTTTAAACAAATTCCGAAGAACATTGCCGTTGTCTCTTAGGAACAAATTCATCGCAAATATAACAAGACATATTCGGACCATCTTTACAACTACGACTTGCCATTTCTTCTTTCTCAACAGCACAGGAACACAGATTCACAGAAGAAGCAAACCCAAATAAAATCCCATCATTGCGCATGTTGCTTTGTTCACACAAAGTGAAAATAAAGTCAATCTATGACCTACAAAAGAATTTATACCACAGATTTCCGGGGACATTGCTAAGCATCTTATACAATTTAATTTGTAGATAAAAATAAATGTTAATTACATGGACTAAATTTATAACTAACTGTCTTCCCTCATACCTACATCGGCTGCATAATTGCTTGCAAACGCACTGGTACTATCTAAGGAGCGCTTGATTAACTACAGAGCAAACAGATACTATTAGGTTTGAGCGTAATTAGTGAATGGCTAGTAATTCTAAGGTGATAAGAAAAATAAACTAATGCCAGATTCTGAATGAGCAACCTCAAAAAACATGTAATCCACGTGGTATTTTCAAAACAATACCCAGATAAATATAGAATATATATATATATATATATACAGAGAGAGAGAGAAAGTAGAATTGTTCAAAAATTGAACAAGACATTAAATTATTTTCTCTCTTGTGCTTATTTGGCAGGTTACTTCTTTTCAAGCGCTACAGGATTTTCCACTGAATCGTACGAACATTTTATTTACTTTTCGAGATTATTATACCAGAAGAAAATAAATTGAATGAAGTTGTTCCTGTACGCTACAAGATTGAGCAAACTTGTCTATAACAAAATATTCACTCATAGAACTTTAAATTCCGCGATCGCAAGGCAACACAGATTCTACCCCCCCCCCCGTGCGTCCTTAAATAATGGTCAATATAGAGTTCCGATAACGCATGCCATTATTTAATCAGGCCCATACACATTCAGCTTTTCTTCAAAATATTTTATTCATGATTCAAATATTAGAAGGAAAACTACTTATATTTAATCTTTTTATGCTTTATTTGTTTTACCTCATGAGAAAGTAAAGAAAAATGAAAAAAAAAAACATGTACAAATATCCTTTTACTTCACTGAAACGTTACTATCGGATTAAATTAAACCCCTCAAAACATATTTGCATTCAATTTCATGGCGTCAAGTTCGTGTCCCATGAATGAAATAAGATACTAGTTTTGGAGATAACAAGGCTTTTGCCTGTGTGAGTAAGAATGTGCCTCTTCATTTTTTTTTTGGTTAGGTAGCATTCTTTTCACACCGAGGGCAATAATGTCATCTATCGCCTGTAAAAATATCTCTGTTTTATTCACATATTTTTAATAAACAGTTTTTCACATTGAGTGCAAGAATATGGATTTTAACCTGTATGGGTAAACGTTTGTTTCGTCAATATTTGTTCATTATTACCCATCTAACCATACTGCGTGCAACAATGTGACCTTTTCTTCTATATAAGATAGAATGTGCTTATTTGTAACCACTTTACCACATAGAGCGCAACCATTCGACCTCTCACCCATATGAGTAAGCATGTGATTTTCAGTGACGTGTCAGAATGAAAGCTGTATCACACTAAATATTGACCCTTCACCTGTATGAGTAAGCACATGCCTCTGCAACTCTTGAAAAAATAGTCTCTTTCTCACTGAGTTCAACGATGTAGCCTTTCGTCCGTATGGATAAGCATGTGTTTGTTTAAATTACATTTCTGAGTAAATGATTTACAACATTGATTGCATGTGTAAGGTCTTTCTCCTGTATGAATAAACATATGACTTTTTAACTGACATTTTTGTTTGAACATTTTGCCACATTGAGCGCAGGAATGGGATTTTTCAACTGTATGAGTAAGTATGTGTCTTTCCAATTCTTGTTTATAATAAAACCCCTTTCCACACTTAGTGCAACGTTTTGAGCTTTCGTGTGTATGAAGAGTCACGTGCCTATTTAAACTAGATTGTTGAGTAAACGCTCTACCACAATAAGCGCAAGAATATGGTCTTTCTCCTGTATGAATACGCATGTGACTCATCAATACACACTTATATTTAAACCGCTCGCCACACTGAGTGCAGCGATGCGGCCTTGTCACTGTATGAATAAACATGTGACGTTCTAAGTAACATCTTCGACTGAACGCTTTGCCACACTGAACACAGGAATGCACCTTTTGACCTGTATGAGTAAGCATGTGTGTCTCCAATGCTTGCTTAGAATAAAACCCCTTTCCACACTGAGTGCAAACATGTGACCTTTCACCTGTATGAGTAACCATGTGTCTCTCCAATTCTTTTTTATAATAAAACCCCTTTCCACACTTAATGCAACGTTTTGAGCTTTCGTGTGTATGAAGAGTCACGTGCCTATTTAAACTAGATTGTTGAGTAAACGCTACACCACAATAAGTGCAAGAATATGGTCTTTCGCCTGTATGAATACGCATGTGACTCATTAATACATGTTTATAATTAAACCGCTTCCCACACTGAGTACAACGATGCGGCCTTCTCACGGTATGAATAAGCATGTGTCTTTTTAAATGACGTTTGTGAATGAATGTCTCACTACACTCAACGCAAGAAAGAAAATTTGCACCTATATGAGTAAGCTGCGTTTTCGAAGTTATTTTTTCATTGTCACACTGAATGCTAGAATATGAGCTTTTACCTGTATGGTTAAGCTTGCAAGTATTTAAATCACGTTCGCTAGTAAATGGTTCTTGGAAATTAAGACAAGTATCTGGTTGTACAGTTCTGTGTGTTAAAATTGCGTTATTCACATCAAGTTCCCGATTTACCTCCACGTATTCAGCAGGGCAAGTATGTGTCAAATTTGTTGTATAGTTTGAAATTTGAACTGAGGAGACGTATTTCTGACTGCAGGTGTTGAAAGTCGTATGGTATACATCCATATCTCTTGAACTAGGTATTCGGTGCTCCAAATTTTCGTAAAGCGGTTTGCAAACACCATATAAATCCGTGATATGCGACCTGAAAAAATGTCATATGTAGTTTCTTATACGTCAGAACCTTAAAAATACTAAATAAAGGATATCAACGAGAGATGAACGTTTCTCTTATAGTGCTCTCTATTAGTAGAAAAAACAAACTTTGCCACTAGCAAGGACGCCCATCAGGGTTTGCCAGATGGGGCGTTCTCCCCACTTTAAGAGGAAATTGAACTTGGGACTATTGAAAACTTAACAGAATTTTTACACTAGTTACAGCCAAATTTGAAGCTATATTTGAAATATCGCTTATACTTGCATCCCCTTTAAAATCACATGGGCGCCCTTGGTCACTAGTGATGCGGTAAATTTAAGCCTTATATATCAAATACATTTTTATCAAAATATAAATATGGTCTATTATCGAAATCTCTCTTCAGTGTTGCCGTCAGTAGGTCATAGGAAAATACTTTCTGTGGGAAAAAGTATATATGGGTAGATCAGTTTATTGTCCGTGTGTAGCATAATTCACAGAGTACTACTTTTCCTTCCGATTATGATATTTATAATTATATACACCTTTATTTACTGAATTTATTTAAAATAAATTTAGGTCGTATCAAACTCTTATGTGCCAGAAAAACATATTGTGGAAAAAGAATTAATTATTTCAATTTCAGATTGTATAAGTTCTATTCTTGTGTAGTGGATGATTACGTCTTTTACATCTGATCGGATGTTTTGTGTATAGGTATTTTACCGTTTGCTGTGCTCTATCGTAATATATGAAATTGAAATAAAAATAGATTTTCCCTGTTATTTCAACTGTTCAATAAATATAAATTGCAAAAAAACCTAAGCATATTCTGCATTATTGTGACAGTAGAAACGATTGGAGGAAAAGAGAAGTCTTTTGGAATGTCTGTGCAGGATGCGGCTAAGTTCCCTACGACTAATTATATATATCTATATGTGTGTGTGTGTGTGTGTGTGTGTTTCCTACACATAATATAAAACCATAGTATCAAGTTTTCAGCTACTGAGAGGTTTAATATGGGATATATCGATCTCTATGCAACAAATTCCCACAAGGAGAATAGTATTTATTTCGGACAAGTTAATCTGTAAGATGACTAGTGTGTAGAACACTCCACATAAGAAAAATAATAAAAATAATCCTTGAAATAAAATAAACATAAACCACTGCATTTAACTTTAACTAAATAACTGAGTTTCCTTATTGCCGCAAAGTACAAACCGGACATCAATTAAGCCATGTTAGAAACTTATAATGTACGATTAATAAACAACATTATTCACTTGTAACTAATTTTAAAAATCAAAATGAGAATAAAATAAATTGCACAGAAACCTAAGCATATTAGAAATACATTCTTGTCACATTGTGTAATGATATTGATGCAACTATTATTACTGTTATTATTATACTTTCTAATAATATTACAATAGTGGAGCACACAAAAGCCCTTTACGCCACATAAATAAAGAAGAAATTTCAAGAACGGACCGTAAATCCTACAAAAACTTAGAAGTAACTGTGGTTAAAAAGGAAACTTTAAATTGTTATAGATTCTACCCAAATTCAATGGAGGAATTATCACATTCCCCGACCTTCATCCCCATATATGCAAATCTGAAACGAGTGCTCACTAATTTTTATATTTCCAAAGTAAAAATTATGCTCAGCCGCAAGGTGACAAGGCGTGAAAATTTTCTTACGTTTATGCAGTCAGAATATCGTTCTGACCAGTTACGTTAACTACATTGTTCGTAACCAATAATTTACGAGATTAGCAAACCATTGGTTTTCTTCCGTGCTTTGAATATTACACATGATTTTGGAGTAAGTTAAGCGGTATTTAGCCTTAAACATTGATGTTATGCACTGGTTGTGGAATGTAAGTAGCATAAGGTCCTGAAATTATTTTGACGATCGAAACATTTAAGAATTACAATAAATAAAATCAAATTCGATCTCTGATCCCTCGTTCACCTTCCCTTTCTATGTACTAGTATATCTGATTTTGAATTTAACGTCCGTTTCAGCACCAAGGCTATAAGATAATTGGACCTAACTGACTAACGTGGAATCCGAACCACATGAGGTCCCGCCAGGAATCAAACCTGGGTCTACCACGCCAAATAAGCGCATATGCTAACCGCTTAACCAGGAAGGAGTTCTACGTACTAGTAGAATCAACAAAACAAATTAGACATAATAGGTAAGATGTATTCCAAATAACGGGATTATCAAGGTTATTATTGTTCTAGTACATTAACTTCTTATTTTACTTTCTTCACACCTGCATTAAGCGTTGGCTGTAGTGAGAGGATTCCTGAGGGAATATTATTAGTACTTTCTTCTACCATACTAAGATGATGATTCTGATATTCTTTTTTCTTTTTTAATATATTAAGTATTATTGCAACCGATATCATGTGTAAATTCTTAGGTCCCCGAGGGCCGTCCATTATACAAGAAGTCTAAACACACCGTGAGCAGGATGCCTCGACTCACAAATATGTAATGTAGAATACAGTTTTTACGTCTTCACTGGCTTCCTCCTTTGAAACTAGATATTCTGGGAGTATAGATGAAAAAAAAATACTTGACTTTATTAACATATAACATAATTACTTAGCTGCTAACAAAGTAAAATGCGTTAGAAATTTAAAAAAAATGTAGTTGCAAATACTCAGAAAGTTACACATACCAAAATTACCAACTCAGAAATAGACTACTTACTGACACAGTAGAATTTCACGCCCACAAATAAGTACTGGATTAATTTTCTGTTGAAATCTCCTAAAAGAAACCTACAAGGAAGTTAATCCGCTGTAATGTTGGATTTGAATCTATTTTTAATAAGGTCACTTGAGATATTCTTATAATGAAGCAGTCCCGATAATAAAATTTCCCATCGTTTGCACTTAAATGTCACATGAGTCGACAAATTTTCGGTTTACATGTAATTATTTCTTTCCACAATAGCTGGTATAACTACATACAACGTTGAATAAAATTTGGTGCTGATTTCTTGTGCAATCCTACGTTTATGTCCTCTAAGCTAAGGGTGACAATGATTAAGGCAAGTAAATGACAGAAGACTTGGTGGAATGAGAAAATGGAAAGAACCAAGAGTACCCCGAGAAAACCCTCGGACAAGATGTATTATTACTAATGAGTAAGTACGTAGTATTAATAGGGAAATAAGAAGTAGTAACACGTATAAAACAATTAGTTGATCGAGCAAGGAAAGAAGGAAAGCTAGGAGGAAACAGAGACCTTGCGCGAGCATTTGGAAAGAACTGGATACGATAAAATGAAACTAAGGTGCAACAGGAAAGAAAATAAAGGAGAGTAAGAAGACTGGAAAGAGGAAAGAAATGTTATTTGGTAGGAGATAGAGAGTATAGGCAAAGTGACAGTAGGAATCAAAAATGCTCAAGGTGATTGGAGGTAATTCCACATAGAGAAAAGAAAGCAAGAATTTGCTTGAGATTATAAGGAGGAAGACAAGAAAACGGAATAATAAGAAGAGGAGGAAAAGTTGAAAAAAGGTGTTATAGTTAACAAGCAGCAGTAAACGTGACATGCGCTATCGAGGAAACAGAATATATATTAAAAGAGCGAATGAAATAATATAAGGTGCACATTAGGTCGAAGAGAAACAGAAATGCAGTCCACAAGCACATAAGATATACGGAATATTCATTTAATTGGACTGAAGTGAAAGTGCTCAGTTATAAACAAATTTAGTCAAAAAATGGGAACAAACAAAATATATTGAAATAGAAGGCAATTACGTCATGAAGAAAAACTCACGAGTAGTGGCAACTGATGTACAATTGATGAGTAGTGGAATAAAATTAACCACGAAACTTATAGATTAAATAATTTAATTGAACACGTTTATTTCTTGACTTCGTAGTATTGTGTAGTATTTATATAGTATTAATATTTAGAAGTTATTTACAAGGTTATTTACTAGTAAAAGGTAAGTATTGTTAAATTTTTAAGAGTATATATTGTAGTAATTACTGCTTAAATTATATTGGTTTCAAAGTGCTAATAAATAGAAATAAGAGTTGTATATATATATATATATATATATATATATATATATATATTTTTTTTTTTTTTTTTTTTTTTTTTTTTTGAGGAAGCTCATGCAAGATATTTTTGTTAAAATGCATTAAATACAAAATCTGGACGTTTTTGATTTGTGCTCTCCTGGTGGCCAGAATATTACGAAATTATTTTCTGCCCACAGTATGCGACACTTCTTTGTAGAATGTCCAGAATATTCAAAAACGGGTTAATGTTTACGAGTATTCAATAATATTAATCAGGTTTCAGGGACAACTGTGTTGTCATTCACCAAATTTTCACATTTGTTAGTCTGATTCGGATGTTAATGCTCTCCAAGTTTCAGTTAAATATTTTTCCTGTTATATTTTTATTATCATTTCGACTATAAGAGATATTTCAATAATATGCAGTTGCTCTTTTTGTTTACTGCTTCAGTCTTTTCAAGACCAGCATATTTAAAACATAAAATATAACTTCTTTATGTTTTAAATATTCAGAAGATTGAAGCTTTAAACAAAAAGGACAGCACATCATTATCGATTTATGATATTTAAAATATTTGTGATGAATTTCAGCACTTCAAATTCATGTTCCATGAATAATATAACATAGTAGTTTTGGAAATAACAAGACTGTCACCTATATGAGTACGCATGTGCATCTTGAATTCTTGCTTCGATAAATCTCCTTCCCATACTTTACTTACTTTATCAGTACATGCTGGCCATCGTACTGGGAACGTAGAGAGAACTTACGATCCTATTAAGTATCAATCAAAAAAATGTGTGGAATATTAGAAAGGACTGTCGGTAAATGAAAGTAAAACAATGAATGTTTTCTACTATGTCACAGTATAACTGCAGCTGTACTTATGTACACACTACATGCTCATGTAATTCTGGAAGAATATTACCGCATACTTAATCGCAGTGCATCCAGTTACTGAAAATCAAATGAGGATTTTCTGCAATGTAGAACTTATTATCAACATATCCGTGCTTATGAGTTGATATCTGCAAAGAAAAAAATACTTCTATTGATTTTTTACAGAAAAAGGTACAAAATATAAAGAACAAATTTAGATAACATTACCTTTGCATTTCTGGCTTATCTTCTACATGTTCTATCCCGTTCCTAGAGAATGAGTAAGATGTGGCAGAATTTTCATTTCTCGGGTCATCAAGGCAAATTGTTAAATACATATCATCGTCTTTGGTTTCAGGCTCAGACTTTATTTTGGAAAGTGATTCTGACGTCCAGGAAGATGTAACGCTTTGATGTGATATCGGATTCTCATTTCGGATTATTGTCAACTTGGTTTCTTCATTATTTCTGAACCTCTCACAATTTTCTTCACTTGGATCCCGATCAAGAGAATTGCTCTTCTCAGCTTCGTTGACAATTTTCGATAACATTGATATTAATTCACACGTAACTTTATACTCTTCTTCCATCATAATGATTATCACAACTGCTCGATAACGTATCTAATGGTCTTCAACTGCCTAACTCGTAGGCGATTATAACTCATGTGATGTTTCCACGTAAGAAGGAATGTTACTATCCCTTCTAAAACCTTTAAAAAAACAGGAAACGATAATTGTTTCTACACGATATTGGCAAAAGAAAGACAATAATAAATTCAAAATTATACACTCACAGTTAAGCACGTCAGGAAATAGCATAGCTTAATAAAATCATACGCATTACATTTTCGTATGTATTTATTCAAACATGAATAATATGAATTACTACTTTCTGTATGAGACTTAATACCTACATGAAATGATCAAGTTTCTGACCGTTTTTGCACAATTGCGCTGCCATTACCGCTGATTTAAAACGGAATGTTTTGCTTCAAATATTTAAGACTGATTGTCCTATATTTTTCATTGTGCTTGGTGCTAAGTGACACAGTATGGAATTTATTTAAAGAAAGGGCAAGTTAATTCTTACACATACGTAATATAAGAATAAAGTTGAGAAATTGAAATGCTAGCTATATCAGCACCACACAAGAGAGATCACAATTGTTCACGAAATCAATCAAACCGTTTCCAGAAGTGCAACCTGCACACTTGGAGGATGCAGACTGGAAGTCTACAAATAGACTGCACACTAGATAGTATACACTTCGTCAAATTAAGTTTTGATCCGAACTTCGTTACAGCGAATTCATGGTGGTGGAACATGAAACATTGATAACATAAGAAGGGAGAATGTTGCGTCTTAGAAAAATAAACTGGTATGCCTACATTTTCTTCTTTATGAATGCCTTTCCTGTTATATTAAATATAAGTACATCGTGCAGGTTGTAAATATCAGGCAACCATGAAATGACTTAAGAGTTTCTTTTATGTACACCAACAGCTTCAGTTTTACTGCAAAAGCAAATAATTGTCATTTCGAATCTCTCACGCGCAGATCAATAAGAGCGGAGCGTAAAGGTAATATCTATTTACATATTGTGTTAGGTGCTCAATAAACTCGTTATAATACATAAACCACTACACAATTCGCGATGTTTTATTTCATTATGCACGCTTGCGCAAGGGGACATTTATTAATCCACCAGGAGGAGAGTGGAACTGATTGTTAGGACGCTGATGACACTGTTGCGAAAGTATGTTAGGAATTTCATTTCAAGTGAAATCAGGCAACTTGTAAGAGCGACGGTACTAACGGGAGAGCTATTTAAATAATGTGCGCAAAGCTACTTTGGAAGAGAGCTCGCACTGTCTATAATTGCTTCCTGTACTGTAGGTTACGGAACCAACAAAGTGAAAGGAAGTATGAAAATAAGAACCACTTGTGATCATCAGTGAAAATTAAGTGTCGTAAACAAAAAAGAAATAGTATTTGCAGGTAACGTACACTAAAATAACATTAGCAACTCAATCTTGAAAACAGGTTCATGTGCGCCTTATTCTCGGCCGCCATCTGCGGAAGATTTGGCAAAAACTTAAAAGTACGAAAACGCAAAGAAAATCATACGTTGTGTATGATAGAATATATGTAAATAGACGACGGCTTGTCAATTACATTTCATATTTCTAATCAAATTTAAATATTTCTACCTTGGTATACCTTACCTTCGCACCCGATCTTCCTTAAAATGAACCATATATGATGTCCATATATTGATGTAATAGAGTGGGAGAGGTGAATATTTTTTGCAAATCTTTCCTGTATTATACTACTGTAGTACATAATTACAAAATGATTTGGCTCATTATAAGTACTTGTACCTAGTTCATAGGTATCTGAATAGGAAAAATGTCATGCGAAATACATACTGTTCCTAAACAACACAAGACTTGCCTTTTTCATGACATACTGGGTCGTACGGTTACCACATTTATAGCGTTAGGGATAGAGAGGGGCACCAACTCACGAAATTGTAATTATTTTGGCGAACATCAAAATGATTATTTTTCTTTAAGAGTACATAGTAAGCTACAAACATTGAGAGAGACATTTAAAATTGTATCCCTTTTGTTTATTTGTCAGGTGTAAAGTTACGTGTTCTTGAGTTCTATTAGATCTTCTCCTATGGAATTGCACGAACGATTTCTTTTACGTGTCGATATCATAATACCAGAACGAAATAAATGATCTTATTCTCATATGGAGAAAACTGTTATATAAATAACTAAAATATTCGGACATAGGAGTCACTTAAATTTCGCGACTTCACAATTTCGAGTTCGCAACGCAACGCAAAATTTTCCCACTTGATTTGCGACATTATTTTGCGTATAACTAATAATGCGTACTGGGAATATTCTCGTTAGGAAGGAAAAGAAAAGTGGGAATATTCCCTGACATATCAATTCCCAGCAAGAATTTTTTTCTTTACTTTCCAAATGAATAATTACCTTAATTTTCATTTATAAGCCTTTACTTCTACGCTTTAATAATTTGGATATTAAAAAAATGAAATTAGTTGACTGTACTTTATCTAATTTGTTGATGATAGTTTTTTTTTTTTTTTTGTAACTTTTATTTCCATTTGCAGTAGAAACTAGTAAAATACTAATTTGTAATTGAAGAGGAACCAGTTAGTAAAGCAATCTAGAAATTCTATAGAGATATTGGTAATGTGCTATCAATTCACCTTGAAACAACATTAGTAATAGACGTTATCTGTCTGCTCTCTCTGACTCAAAGTTTCTGAATTGGTAGTCACGCCTCTCTTACATGTGAATTAAAACATAGAATTCCAAGAAATGGGTAGAAAGAAAGATCGTGTGTGGCAATGTTACGTGCAAAATTATAAAGATAAATCAGTATCTTGCAAATATTGTAGAAAGGAATATGTATGCGTAAATGCTGATAGAAATGCTGAGACATGTATCAAAATGTTTAAAATGCCCATCGCAAATGAAGAAATCTATTTCGTGTGGAGATTCTGCTGATATACTTCCTTGTACTATTAAAGGAACAGGAACGAGTAGTCCTTGCCTGAGTACGGAAATGGCAGAAATAGAGGAAAGTGATATTTTCCCAGAAAGTCCTGTAACAAAAGAACGTTTATTCACTTTCCATTAGACCTTCATCTTCCTTGTCATTGACAGTAGAGGAGGAGAGGGAAGGTCTTCCAAAATACGTTCTCTAGAATCCTTTATCGACACTATGGGTTCAAGCAAAAACGTAAGTATCTCCTCCCAGGGAACTTTATCTTTCGTAGGCGAAAAATTATATACTAACTCTTGGTCAGGATTTATCAGTCCTGTCACGACTGTTGTGAATGGAATCAAGACAGTGTCGCTATGTTGGTAACTATCACATATTATATACTTATTATATATACAATGTACACACCCTGACGACACTGAATTAGACCTATTTATATTGGCACAGTGAGCCCATAGGCCGTTAGTTATAGTCATAAATATAGAAATACACGGTAGGAATTAAAGAACAGACTATTCTCAAATTATGACGATTAACACCCCGCTAGACGTAGGATAAGTTGAACAAAAACACTGATATTATTGTCAGGAGAAATATACAGTACATTCTACGTGTACTATCCCTAACCACACAATTAGTTTGAAGGATAATTAATTTTATTTCACTTCCATGAGCGTTGTGTACACTTTGGACACATTAAGACTGTTCATTGGTACCTCTTGCATCAATCTTACACACCATCTTACCTTTTCCCTCCTTTATCAATGCATATATCATACAAAACCTACACCTTCACGTGAATCACACATTTACACATATTTCGTATCAATTACCACACTAAATAAGAGTATAATTTCCCAGTCACGATACTGATCTTAACAGCTATCCTTCCTCTTCTAATTTTTCCCGCCAACGCTCTCTAACTAACTACGAATATAACAAATTCTGAATAGCTACTTAGGGTTGCCAAGAGAAGTGTTTTTATGCGAATGTCACAAGAATGATAAATTCATATCGGTCCTTGATTAAATATATATTTGTATGAGTAGTGGAATGGTGACAAGAGGGGAACATATAAATTATCTAGGCAATTATTTAGAAAACGGGTTAAGTTCAGAGTCGCCCCTCCAACTATGCCATAATTCACTTACGCTGTAGATGAGTTTCCAAAACAAGTGACATCCGTTTTGGTGATTTCCATAGCAGTGAAGCTAATTCTTAACGCTGTATCTTTGTTCACAGATGACATGCCTCTATAAATAAGTTTTGCTAAACATTCTTTTTTCTATGTCAATTAACGTTTGTACTGGTACCTGTAAATTTTAATAAAAAGTGATACCGTATTCCCGATCTGAACCCATTTCCGGTTTTAGATGTAATTGCCATACAGCAGGAAATGAGAATTAGTTGTCTATAATCGAAGCATTCCAAGAACATATTTCATCTCCATCCTCAGGTTTCTAATGAAACACAACATGGTAGAAATTTACCAATTCCTGACTCAATCTTCGTGTACATAGAAAAAATAGGAAAAAATATAGTAAGGAACTACCTTCTGCAATAAATTAACCGTTTCATGAGTAGTTGAAACAATAAAACATGGGTTAGTTATCGCAGTTTTCGGGATTTCATAGCTAAATAGATCATACCCCCTCGTAGTTTGTAGTAAACAGTTTGTCAGATGTGTTAAATTATTTGCAATGATTTCTTTTTCTTTTTTAGGTTAAATTCATAACTTCTGGTTTTGTTGATTCGTGGTACGGAGAACGTTATTGTAACATAAGTAATATGAATAGTACATTCACGATATATTCCGCTCATTCTCTTACCGTACAAAAGGACAACCGCACTTCTTCCTTTGTAGGAAAATCTGAACAAGGTTCTGACTACTACGATATTCAGGGCCGTATGCAGAGTCATTTTGAAGCGTGATTAGTGCCATACTAAAGAGTTCGACTAACATAAGGTTCCTGTAGTAGTCAGGCCTTTAGTAAGACTTTAATCATACTTCAAAACGACTCTGTATAAGGCGGACAGTATATTAGTGGAGCACCGCTGTCCATAGTAAAACATTCCTTTTGGATCCATTTCTTCAAGAAAATGAGACCATCGTATAAACTGCCAAAAAGAAGGGCATTGGCTAACTCTTACTTTGATGATGAATATGAATACCGTACATGCAGTCACAATCACATCTGCAACTTCAAGAAGCAAGAAACTTAAAACGAAGGTATTGTAAATTTTATTGTCACGAAACGCGAACCTGTTTTTAAAAAATATGTGAGCACTGAAGACCATGCAGAGGCAACTGAGTTCTTAAAGAAAAAAAAGAAAGAAATAAAAAGATAATAATATCTGTCTTTCGAAAGTATGAACCCTTATTATTATTATTATTATTATTATTATTATTATTATTATTATTATTATTATTATTATTTTGTAATAATTGCTTAATATGCTTTAAATATGCACTGAAATTGGTACAAACAAGTTACAAACATATTGTTCCATTATGGTGCTTAACTTACACCTTGAATTTACTCTGTTGTGATGTTCTGAGATCTCATGCGGCAGCGCAATTAATGGAAAATGTAACAATAACTGTGAAGAAAACACGTTCTGTGTACCTTCTTAACCCAACATTTATTAATATAAACAAATACAAAAAGTGTAAGGTTTTTCTGAAACTACCAAGTAAAAGTCATTGGGGCAGTTGTCTTTAATGTCTTGAAAGCATGATTACTTGCTAATGCATTTCACAAACATTGGCTTTTCAAGAACAAGCAACCAAAGTCTTGCCTAAGTAAATGAGAGCAATGTTACTCGATGATACATCATTTTGGAGTAAGATCAAAAGTTAGTTACAATTTTGAAACGTATTGTGAAGTGGATCTTTAAATTAGAATCGAAGGATTCATGTATATTCTGTCTACACTGAATTCTATGACATTGAAAGCAAGACATGCGAGGGACTTCCGTTGTTGTCGACCATGAGCAGTCTAAAGTACTTAACAATATGAAACTAAAAAATTAACATGCTCAGAAGCCAGTTAATTTCGCAGCTTCACTCCTGGATCCGCCATCACATGGACACAATTTATCTCTGGGAGAAACGATCGATGGCATGGAATTCATTCATGATGTTACTTCAAACATCCAATTAGATACAATTTCAGTCATGGAGGATATAGCACGTTTCAGACCAAAACAGAGATTGTGGAGGTTTTTTTTTTTTTTTTTTTTTGACAACAGCTGAAACAATCAGTCCCCTGTTATGGTGGAAAGGGTTTCAAAAGTATCAAAAGTGGCTGTGCGCATTACTTCCGCTCCTTGCACGCAAGGTGCGTATTACCGTTAGGACGAAGGGAATTTCCGCGTCAATCACATTTTGTTCCCTCAAAGAAGTCAGCTGAAGTATTCCCACCGGGGATGCTCGCTTCCCCCGAAACAATACTTAGTATAACACCAAATTTCACTGATTTTTTTCACTTCTTGTAAGGTTAATCTAGCTATATTTCGAAATGAACGATGTAAACTATTCAGTTTTGGCCATTTCTACTTGCCACCTAATCATCGGCGCAAATCTGTTTTCAACCTTGGGGGGGCGGACGGGTAAGACCTTTCACACACACACACACACACACACATATATATATATATATATATATATATATATATATATATATATATATATATATATATATATATAGGCGATGCTCAAAATATTTATGAAGATGAGAAACAATTCTGTGGATGATCAGATCAGCAGAATTGTCTTGAGTGGACTATTTAGGGTGCTTTCGGGCTCAAGTTCCCCTCGAAATAAATTTGTTAGTTTTTCGCATTCTACTTAAAATAATAATCCTTCTTACCATTTCTATGATTGTCATTAAATTTCCATTTTCTTATGCTCTTTGTTCAGATAAAATACCGTATTTGTCAAATTTCATTACATATAAGAAATACGTCCTTTTATTCTTTCTTTCTTCCTTTCTATTCTTCTGTTTCTTTTTTTTATATTACTGTCTTTCATTTCACCCATCATACTTTATCGACCGTTGTTAGTTGTGATTCAAGTCGGTCGACATCAGTAACACCCAAACTAAGAGTTGTTGATACGCGAAACTGGTGTTCCACACCAACTTGCGCGGATAACAACATGACGAAACTTTAGGTATTATAACAAAGGAAAAATTATATCGTTTAGTTATTTTTAAAATAATGAAATGTTTGAATTAAAGAAAATCAAAACGGTGGAATAATTAGCCCTGAAAATTAGGTAGGCTAGGAAGATACTTCCTTTTTCTTGTATGAACAGAATAAAGGATTAGATTCACTCCTAAATTTTTGTATCATATTATATAGGATTTATCGGTCTGCAATTGTTACCATTATAACTTCACTTTATGGACAAATTAAAATATATTTTATTCTCTAACTCAGGTGGGCAATTGCCCACTTCCTTCCTGGTATTGGGCATAGCCCCACGAAACGAAATCCTAGATATGCCGTTGGTTGTCTTCAACATTGCGAGGGGGCAGATTAGTGGCTTATTCTAGAGAAGGGAGATGAAACTCATATTACGGTAGATGAATCTGAGTTGTTGATTTTAGTTTAGCGTCCCTTTCAGCAGCGAGGCTATATGAGACGTGGACCCACTGATTAACGTGGAATCCGAACCACATGAGCTCCCACCGGGAATCGAACCCGGATCTCCCACGCCAAAGGCGCGTACGCTAACCGCTTAGCCACACTGCCGTGAAAACATCCTGAAATCTGAATACATGCATATTTATAATTGGTATGTTTCTAATTAGGCATCCACAAAGATCCACGTTAATTTGTTTTTACAATAATGACTTCCCAAAAACTATGAAGATAAAATACCAATGATGTATGACGCAAAAAAAAAAAAAACTCTTATTGGAGCAAAATGATGATAATCTCAATAGCATTACAGAAATCGTTATAGAAATCTGGCGCATGCCATATACTCTTTAGTTAACAGATGTAACCTTAAGATTATGGAGATAAATATTCCAGCAATTAAATTCTTTGCTTTGCTTACGAAGCATCCTCTCTCAAGAGAAAAATTGGGACACGCGGACCATGGTTCGACCAGCAATGCATTAAACTAGCAGAGAAGAGAAAACAGGCAAAATTACGTAAGCTACAGAATCCGAATGAAATAACTACACAAAAGTTCATAGACATCAGGTGGGAAACTTTTAGAACAAAGAAACGTGATTTTTTGAAAGCTGACATTAAGGAACTCAAAGATAATAAGAAAAATAAAAATATTCGGGACATGTATAAGGAATCAACGAATTTAAGAAATATTATCAACCTCATTCTTATATATTAAAGAAAGCTGACAGAAGAGTTCTCACTGATACAAGTAGCATTTTAAATAGATGGAAAGATTTCTTTGACGATTTGCTTAACATGTAGCCAAGAACTAATGTGCGTGGAGAAAGGGAGGTACATACCGCAGAACCGTATATTTCAGAACCCAACCGAATAGAAGTAGAAATTCCTATAAAGAAATTAAACAAACACAAATCCCCGGGTGTAGACGAAATTCCGGCTGAGTTAATTTTAGCAGCAGGCGAAAAATTGTGAAACAAGATACGCAAACTCATTCTCCGCATCTGGAACAAGGAAGAATTCCCACAAGAGTGGAAAGAATCAATCATTGTTTCAATTCACAACAAAGAGGACAAAACTGACTAATAATTATAGTGGTATCTTTCTTCTGTCAACATCCTATAATTTTTTTTCAAACATTCTATTAGCAAGATTGACTTCATAGGCAGATGAAATTATTGGTGATTATCAGTGCGGATTTAGGCGAAATCGATCACCTATCGATCAGATATTTACGATTCGTAAAATACTAGAAAAGAAGTGGGAATACAATACCCCGGTACATCAACTATTTATTTATTTTAGAAATGCTTATGACTCCGTTAGGATAGACACATTGTACAACATTCTTACAGAATTTGGAATACCAAAAAAAGCTAATTAGATTAATTAAAATACATTTAAATGAATCACAAAGTAAAGTCCGGGCAGGAAAATATTTGTCCACGAGCTTTTACGTCGAGAATGGCCTGAAACAAGGAGATGCGTTGTCGCCATTATTATTGAACTTTGTCCTGGAATATGCTATAAGGAAAATCAAAGATAGCAACTAGGGCCTAGAGTTGAACGGTGTTCACCAGATTATGGTGTACGCTAATGAAGTAAATTATTTAATAGGGGATGATGAGAGAACAATAGAATGAAATGCAGATGTCTTATTCAACGCTTGCAGGGATATGGGTTTTATGGGTTAGAAGTAAATGCACAGAAAACTAAATACATGGAAGTGCGTCGGTACCATATTACGGTAAATTATGAATGCTATCATTATTAAAATATTAAATAATATATTTGATAAAGTGGATAATTTCAAATTTATAGGATCAATATTAACAAACGAAAATCATGTTCACGAAGAAATTAAATGTTGACTAAAAACAGGGAATTCTGGTTATTATTCAGTGCAAAATCTCTTGTCGTCGCGAATTCTGTCGAGGAATCTGAAGCTTAAAATATACAAAACGATAATCATGCGTGTTGTTCTGTATGATTTCGAAACATGGTCGCTTATTCTGAGGGAAGAACATAGACTGAAAGTATTTGAGATCAAAATATTGAGAAGAATATAAATGAACCCAAGAGGAACGGAAATGGGGAATGGCTGAAACTTCACGACGAGGAACTACATTATTTATACGGATCTCCAAACATTGTTAGGGTCATCAAGTTTAGGAGGCTTAGGTGGGCAGGTCATGTAGCTAGAATGAAAGAAAATAGAAACGCTTGCAAAGTCTTGACTGGAAGACCAATCGGAAAACTACTATTAGGAGGACCAAGGCGTAGATGGGGGAACAATAATAAGATGGAACTCGCAGAAATAGGAATACAAAGTAGAAACTGGATTCACTTGGCTAAGGATAAAAGTCAGTGGACAGCTATTGTGAATGCGGCATTGAACCTCCGGGTTCCATAGGCGATAGAGTTAGTTAGCTTACGAAGCATGAGTAGATGACTAGACTGATACTACAAATAGATGAAATGCGCATTTACTGAAAAGATGGGTTCTGCTGACATTGGATAGTGTATATACTCTTCGTATGCTAGAGACTAGGCGAGAGGAGGAGATAAGATTTCACATCAGGTTACATCACGCACAGTCGCACGCCTTCATTTTCATTAAAAATGGAAAAGCCAAGAGAAGCAATTTCATCTAACTTTCCTTTGTGGCAGTCGGACACAAATCATCACACTTATATCAAAAAGCACTTTTCGCGTCATATAATTGGGGGGACAGTCCCCCCAGGTCCAACATTTGGAGGGACATGTTTCCCTCGTTTCTCCGGGATTTGCGCCAGTGCACCTAATTACCCACTATTTTCAACGTAGTTAAGTTGAACTATATTATTGTGACTAGGGTTACTACTTGCAACCGTACCTTTGTACCCTTCAATTCGTCATCGTTAGTGAATTTGAATGTACTAATTCCGTATAACAAAGTCACATATGGATTGTTTTTAGCGGTTGGCCAAGAAGAAGTAAAAAATAGCTTCTTCCACCATCTTTGCTTAAATTCGGGCAGGTCATATTCATCCTCTCCATTGTATCGATTATCATTTTATTTTTTGTTAAATATCATTTTTGAGTATTCTTTGTTAGCACATGGCCCTTATTCTCTAGTAGTTCGTACGTATGCAACTCAAACGTTGCATTTAATTTGTGGAAATTAGCAGAGTAATCACTGCCTTTTACAGTTTACGGAAATTAACTTTTAATACTGTACTCAAAATCTGAGATATAGGTATTATCTCGTGCCTATATGTTAACGTACATGCTGGGGATACGCCCCTAGTCAGCAGACATGTTAGTGAAAGTGAATAAGCGCATAACTAAAGATTTGTTTCAGCATTTGTTGATACCACTGGTTCTCCATGTCATTGTCCGTGTCTGTATAAGCACTTCAACTAGAGCGGGCTTTGTAATGTTAACCTGTCATTTCTCTATCTTTCCTTTCGCTGTACAGTTTGCTGTCCACGCCAATAATGTCTGAAAAACTTCAATGTAATGTTTCACTTTATTTGAATAACGTATATCGAAAAGAGAGTATAGTTGGAAGAACCTGAATATGGTTGCTTGAACCATAACATATAGTCAATATAGGGAATACTATACGTATAGTTGCCAAAACCATAAAATATAGTTGTTTTTTTATAGTTGCTTGAACCATATTTATTGTTATAGCTACCATAAATTCGACCATAATTTGTATTGTATATGCAACTATTTATGGACATTATACTCACATGTACGATAAGATGCACTTCTACAATACTGATATGGTTCCACCTACTATACAAAATGGTTCTTACACCAATACTTTATAGTCAGGTGAGGCATAGTACCATACTGTATTGTTGCAGGACCATACTGTATAGTTACGTGGAGCATACTGTATTGTTGAAGAAATCATACTCTTTCAGTGCATTGTTGTGAGGAACATACTATATTGTTATAGAAATCATACCTTATAGTTGCGTAGACCATACTGTATTGTTGCAGAAAACATATTCTCTGAGTGTATTGTTGTAAGGAACATACTGTACTGTAATAGAAATCAAACCTTATAGTCGCGTGGACCGTACTGTATTGTTGTAGAAACCATACTGCATTGTTGTAGAAGCCATACCGTATAGTCCCATGTACCACACATATATTGTTGTGAGTGCTATATAGCTGGCAGGAAGTTTTCGAAAACCTGAAAACCGTCTTACTGTGTTCCTCACATACAAGCAAGACAAAAGTTCATTTACAACTTTCCTAAATGAACTCTTGTCTTATTTGGATATGAGGAACACAATAAGACGGCTTTCAAGTTTTCCTAAACATCCAGCTAGCCATATAGTACACAGAATATAGTGGTACATGGGACCAGGGGCGGATCTAGGATATGATCAAGGGAGGGGCTAAACCATATTTTTCCGTTTTATCCAGTGTAAAGCAGGATTGATGCCCATTTTATCCCGTGTATATCTGAGCGTAAAGGGGGGCTATAGCCCCTATCGCTCCCCTTCGATCCGCCACTGCATGGGACTATACAGTATTCCATAGAACGTGGATGCAGCCAATATAAAAATAGAAACTGGAATTCACTCGCTCAACTTTTCAACGTCTGTATCTACAAAATCAAATACCTGGGGAAAATACTAAATAAAATTTTATCTTGATCTTATGTGAACAACAACAGGAGCACTGCAATGGGCTTGGACCACACGTAGTGTCCGACCGCGAATCAGTTACCTTGCTATCTCACGAATTTTACTTACTGAGTATACAATTTATGGCATTCCCTCACAAAAAGAACATTATATATAAAAGACACATCAAATATAATTAATGTGAAATACAAATTACACAGAAATCGAAATGTAAATTACAACTTAGAAGCATGTATGCAAGTGGTTGTTTAGAATCGGATATTGACTGAAGTATTCAGCAACGGATGTATCACTGTTCACGATTTTTTTCTGCGGAGATGTTCTTTTCCAATATTCCAAAACTTTCTTCCAGGGTTCTAAGTTGTTCCGAAGCCACAATATGTATTCATTGTTGTTTTCTTCAGTTAAACCTATAAAATGCATATTGCAAAAGTAGCACCAAATGTTGAAATGCACGTTTTCGAATGCGATAATTAGTATTGATAATGTGATATCACAGGGTGTTTCAGATAAAAGGGTCAATGCTTATAAATCAGAAGCGGCTGGGAATAAAAAGATGAAACAAAAACTGAGATAGAAAAATGTCATAGGGCACATCACATGGTGTTGTGTGGTGACCCCCAGAGTACTCCTTGAAGGAGGCCCAGAGACAAACTACAAATTTTCAAAAGGAACATGTATTGAATCATACCTCTTCGGTAGTCATTGAAAAACGAAACAACTTTTGTAGGAAACAATTTTCGATTTGGGCCTCCGTTCTCAAAATTACCGCAAAAAGTGGAACCTGTATCTGACAAAAAGTACAGTGCTTATAAAT
Source organism: Thermobia domestica (assembly GCF_964235325.1). Classification (NCBI taxonomy): domain Eukaryota; kingdom Metazoa; phylum Arthropoda; class Insecta; order Zygentoma; family Lepismatidae; genus Thermobia; species Thermobia domestica. The sequence goes on along the minus strand of NC_137471.1, from coordinate 168,654,839 downwards.
CAAAAACGGCTGAGAAGAAAAAGATGAAACAAAAACTAATAGGATAATGTAATAGTGCACATCACATGGATGCACAAGACCCACTTTTTGCAGCCATTTTGAAAAGGTTAGCCCAAATCAAAAATTGTTTTCTACAAAAGTTGTTTCGTTTTTCAAGTGCTACCCAATGAGGTATGAGTCAATACATGTTCCCATTTGAAAATTTGAAGTTGGTCCCTGGGCCCCCAAGGAGGGCCGTGGGCGTCACAACAACAAGCCCTATGTGATGAGCCCTATTGCATTTTCCTATCTCAGTTTTTGTTTCATCTTTTCATTCCCAGCCGTTTCTGATTTATAAGCACTGGACGTTTTATCTGAAACACCCTATATATATATATATATATATATATATATATATATATATATATATATATGTAGACAAATACATAGATACATGGTGCTAATGAACTAGATCGATACACTGAAACAGGTATTTCCTCACATCAAAATAAGAAAAGAGTCCATATGGGGCTATGGTCACAAGTGCATAATTTCGGAGACATGGGCTGCCGAATACGAGGAAGAATGAAATATAAAGGTTCATAGCTCCACTGTTATAGACACTATAGTAGTCGGGTCAGGAAATCACTTACAAACTTTTTTTTTTTTTTTTGCTATGGAAATATCCATGTTTCACAATCGTCTAGTACATTTTAAAGACGTTTTAGAGAGACATTCGATGAGTACTCAGAAAACATGAAGTGCACGCATACTGATTCTCAGAAATTGTCGCGAAGCTACCGGAAGATTCTGCCTTTATTACAACTCAATGGGGAAGGGGATCAATGTTCTAGAACTGTGCCGGCACGTTGTTGTCTATATTCATTACAACTCAATGGAGACGGGGACCAAGGACCCTTTCGAAAACTTGCATACCATGGAAGTAGTTTCGTACCGTGGCACCATGGCATGCCTTGTATGGAAGAGTACCTCTTTTTTTGTAACCTCAGAATGAACTAATGTGGTGTTAAGTTGCAATGTTGATCGTCCGTTTCTAGGAAGCTCTGAAACTTTACCGGAAAAAAAAATGAATAATTTGCTAGTTTGTGTGCTTGATAATGTATAAAGAGAGCGTGAGTTGTATTTATTTTCTTATATAAATGGTTCTAAACATGGAACTATTTGACAAGCAGAGGGAACTTTCTGGAGCAAGGTTACTTCATGGTAGGATTATGGGAATGTAATGAGCATTTGTTTTGTAAACATGGCTGCTGATATTCAGAAAAATCTATTAAAAGGACGTAAAAGTCATGGCTTAATATATCTAAAAATAAATTGTAAAAAATGCGGTAAGCAAATAACTGTAAAGAAACGTGGAGGAAGTTCTACTTTTCAATGTAACGGTAACATAACCGACATGGCGGCAAGATTCTAGAACTCATGTTCTCCTTCCCACTTAACTATAATATAGACAGAAAACACCGAACCATGCGGGGCTATAAAGAAAGAATGCTTGTAATATAAAAATGAAGTATTTTTAAATGAAGAATGCCAACATGCTAAAATAATAATTTAAAATGAATTAATTATCGACTGTAACACTTTATAGTGCCTAACTGGATGCACGGTTTTGAATTTATTGCTATACTAGGTTGAAGACAAACAATGATGCGGGAAGCATAACGTGTCATTCTCAAACTCACGTAATGATAAGCCACGGAAATAAAACTGATATATAAAGAAACACTGATCTTTCCTATCTACAGAAAATAATATCCAAGAGTTTTGTTCTCGAGATGTTAGTTATCACCATAAGTCATAGGAGTCTACAACCTCTTTGTTTTGTTTGCTAGTAGTAAAGTTGGATTATTTTGAAATCACTCTTCCTTATGGGCACCTAGGCTAGTAATTTCTGGACATACAGCTTAATGCACGACTTGAGCTAGACGAGAAGGGACACGATGTCTTAATGATAGAGCTCTTAAAGCAGATGTTTAGGATTCCTGGTTCGATCTCTAAGCGAATGGATAACATTGTGTCCGTGAGTTTGATCGGATCAATTTCACAAAAATTCTGAGCTGGACACTTCGCGAATGTACTTTGTAAGTCAAACTCCTTTAATAAATTGTTTTCAAGAAGAATCGTCGCTTTTCCTGTTTGTTTAGAATTAGAATTTGGAATGGAGTCTCTGTTAAACAACAATTTAGTTCATTTTCCTATACTACAGGAGGATGGGACTCCATTTATGAATGAAACATTGTGTAACATTCTTACAGAATGTGAAATACGAAAAAGTTAGTTATACTAGATAAGACACTTTTAAATGAATTCCAAAGTAATAAATGTTTGTTCACGATCTTTCACTTTGAGAATAAGAAAGACTTTGAGAATGAGTTGATAGATTTATAGAAAGAACTGCAAAAATCTTAATTAACGTTTGCAAGGATATATGTTTAAAAGTAAATACAGTGAAAACTAAATACATGGTAGTTAGTCGAGATCTTAATGCTGTATTTTACGAATGCGTTAAAACACCAAATAATACTTCGACAAAACGTATGCTTTCAAATATCTAAGATCACGAGGAAATTTGTAACGACCGAAAGCTGGGATCTCGTGTTGGATTCAAAATATTCGAGTATTTTTCTTTTGTTTTCCGAATATTCGCTCTGAAAAATTATTCCAACAATTCCTCGAATAAAACTCATTCGTGGTTAAGTGGTAAGCGTACGCACCTTAGGCATGGAAGAATGAATTCGATTCCAGGCGGGAGCTAATTTGGTTCGAATTCATGTCTAGTGAACCCGGAAAGAGAGGGGATTTGTTGTTTTTTTGTTATTTTTTGTCTTTTGTTAATTAATAGTAAATGACAGTGGTAAATTTTATTTGAAGAAGTATGAAGTTTACTTGGATTGTGTTATGTATTGTATAAGGAAATTAATTTGGGGAAGAGAGGATTGTAAATTTTAATTAGTATAATTAGTTTGAATAAAGATGGATTATTTGTGAAAAAGTTGTAGAAACGGTTGTTTATTAATGGTGGATAAGTTTTCATAAAGATTATTTTTTATTATTTGTTTAGTGAGCGAATTGAGCGTAATTAAATTTTGATATTTTATATATTTTTGTTTTATTTTTTAGATATATTTATTTTTTATTTTTTAGTTTACTTTTTAGCAAGTGGACGAAATACTTTGGAAGGATTTTTAAAGTAAATTATTTGCATTAAATAATTTTATTATTTGTTCTTATTTATTTTAATTAGTTACATATATATTTTTAGTACATTGGTATATGTTATAGATATTTAAAATATAATAAATATTTAAATAGAACTGATAAGTTTAATTTAAGTGGTTAATTTTATTATTTATTTATAGAACATTAATTAATGGAATTATTTTAAATAATACAGAAACAAAAGCAAGAAAAAATGAAAATCAAAGAAACATTTTAAGATTTATTTTATATGTATTAATGAAGAAATATAAAACTAATGAAGGAAAAAAATATTATTAGTACGTAAAATTCTTTGAGCTTAGATTTTTAGTTTAATTTATTGATATGATCATATTGAAATGCAAGATTTATTGCCTTAACTGTTTTAATATTTTTTTATTTTACTGATTGGAGTAAGATGAATGAATATGTTTTTTTAAAATAATTTTTGGAGTAAATATAATATGTGAAGAATGTAGAAAATATTATTATGAATGTCGTGCGTGTTATTAATAACGTTTATAATGAATTGGTATTTAGTTTAATATATGTTATTTATAATGAGGCTTTTGACCAAAATAATAATTTATTATGGTTGTAGATTTTTAAGTTAGTAGCATGGCGCATAGACGTTTATAATTTACGTTTATATGATTTTTTATTTAACGAAACATAATTGGTTATTTATTAAGTTATTATATTTATATTGTATGATAATTTATAACTTTAGCATGTAATTATAGTTTTAGAATGATACGTGTGTTTGAGGCATAATAAAACATTGTATTTGGTATTGATATAATAGATATATAGTGAATGAATATATAATTTAGTTTTAATGCAATACAGTAAATATATTTTTGATGGATTTTTTAAAAAAGTTATACATATTCAATTTAATTTAGAATTGGTACAAATGATATTTAACGAAATTGATTAAATTATATATATATATATATATATATATATATATATATATATATATATATATATATATATATATATATATATATATATATGTGTGTGTGTGTGTGTATGTATGTATGTATAATTGGGAGTAATTGACAAATATTTTTCATATTTGTTGGATTATATATATTAAATTTTGAGTAGGATATATTGTACTTAAATGTATTAGTGGAATTAACATTTAATTTATAAAGAAATTGATTATTTATGAGTAATAATTAAATAATTGATTATGTAGAAGGTTATAAACTATGTATATTTGTTTGTTAATAAATAGCATGATACGTTTATTTTGATTAGCCGTTGAATAATACATAAAAGCAGTATAAATGATAAAATACTTTCAATAAACGGATATAGCTATAAGCTACGATATTATTTATTTTATTCTTTAACACATTAAATTTTAGTTTTGCTCTAGTATTAAATTTTATACAGGTAAGTATGACAAATATTATGAAATATCTTTTTATTATTTTGAGAAAAGTCCTGAACTTGTATAGTTTAGTGGTAGTATATTATAGTAAAAGAGGAGTGCTACTGTTTAAAGAGAAGAAAAAGAAAGATTTTATTTATTAATGATTTAGCAAATGGAATTCTTTGTTGATTTAAAATTTGATTAGGAAAAAAAAGACTTTATTATATAGGCAGATGATAAGGCTTAAAATTTTGCTTGACGTTGAAAGACTTGTGATAATGTTTGAAGATATTTTAGGGAAAAGAAAATGTTATATATATATTGAATTGACTAAACGGTTTAATATTTTGTTGGCAAGAAATTAATTATTTTTTCTATATTTTAGTGAAAAAATATATTTTTGTATCTTTTGTTTAAATTGATTGTATATACAAAGAAGAAAACTTATCATTATTGTTTTAATTACAGCTATATTGACCTAGACGACCAATAAGCGAATTTTTGAGCTAACTTAAGCAAACGTGTTATTATTGATGTAGTTTTATTAATTATTTATTTATGAGATTTTATTTAAATGAATGTGATAACAATTTTTATAAAAGTAGTTGTATATTAATTAAGTGTTAGTTTATATTATAAATAAAGAATGTTGTATATTATAGGAAAACTTAGCTTTATAAACACGTTCAACTATTTAATACACAAATATATTTGTTGACGAATAAATATTTATAATAATTTTACTTTAGTATTATTACCTGCAGCATACATCTGAAATATATTTTTATTTTAAGAAATTTAAGCCTTTAACATTAAAAGTGAATCTATATAATATTAGAAAAACCTGCCTGTAGATATGTACATTTCTTAATGAAATAAAATGTTATGGTTAATTTTATAATTAGAGTATAATAGGTTAACATGTTTAGTTTTGTTATTATTAAAAAGGAGTATTACTGTTAATATAAGCATAGTTTTTTATGTAAATTTTTATGATTATTGGATGGCGATATGAAAACAGTGATGCAATAGACAATTTAACTGGATAAACTTTTGCGTATTTATTACAGAATTTAATTATGTATATTTTATTAGTATACATCAGCGTTTCCCAACCGTTGTGCCGTGAATGGGCCGCTGGTATGCCGCGGGGAAATCGAAACAAAATTATCAATTCTATAACAATCAAATTACAACACATAACGGAAAATGTATATTTGTATTTCACATTACTATGAACCTCTAGTATGAATCTACAATTTTAAGTTTCATACCGTGTTACTCTTGGGTACGATTTTAATGTTGAGAAATATTTGTTATCATTGTTGTGACTATTGTTGTTCCTTTACTTTTGCAGACTATTTCGTAACTTGAAATTTTAAAATTTCATTCAATACTTTCGACAAAGCAAACATGCATACAAATTACCTACGTTTGTGTCTTAAAAGTAAAAGAGATGTGTTTTTCCGTTCGTTATTTAGTGGTCTATCTTCTAAGGTTGGATATAGTTTTCGAAAAAGAAAACGTAGTTTTTAAAACCTGAGTCCAATAAATCATTGAATTGTTTTCTATTTTTAAATTAGAATGAAAAGTAAGCATAATGATTAACCACGGGGGGAAACCAGTGACCGAGCTTTCTTCTCTATTAGAAAATAATTTATCAGAAAAAATACCACGGTATTTTATATTTACAAATAATATCTATGAGTGTGTCGCGAGAATTCAAGTTACACCCATAGTGTGCCGCAAGTTGAAAAAGGTTTGGAAACGCTGGTATAGATTAATATATTTTTAATTAAGATATTCATAGCTAATATTTTTGATATAGAAGTATTTGAGTAAATATGAAGCTGCTGTTTACGATGGTTTTATTTACAATATAGGCCTATTTTTTTTATCTAGGACGTAATTAATAAAAGAAAGAGAAAATCTAGTAAGTCAGTGTTTGGGAAGATATTTTTATAACGGAAAAGGTTGTGTTTCACGTTATTTCCTAGGTTCAATAGTGTCTATTCCTGTTCAAATTGCTAATTTCATAACGTGATTGGTGGCTAGTCAGATGTTTAGGCGTTAATTTATAGGTAGTGCTTACATCCACACTCCCTCAAGAGAGGCAGGAGGATAGAAACTATCAAACTTTGCGTGCTGTATGATGTCACTATTCATAACAGACGATCATTTTTTCCATATAAAAACCAAGGCTGTCCTAAGGGGAAACCTTAGGTTTACAAAACCAGAGCACCACACAATATGACGTCACTAAATGTGATAGTAAGTTGAGCAGTGTTTGCAACTGATTTGGTCTCAACTTATTAATTTTGTACTAGAATAACAGACCGATAAAGAAACTGTGTTAAAAAAATGATTATCTATTAATTAAACAATATACTTAAAGAGAAATTTGTATACTTGTCTGAAAACATAGTATCTCCACACGCGAAATTTGATGATGTACTCCGCGAAAGATCCACAATATATAATTGACATAAAAATTAATGATAGGTCTACATCATATTAGTATGTGACAGACCCATATACAGAAGGACCTGCTCCATTAAGTTTTTACTGACCCCTTAAAATTTTCACGGTAGGCTTGCAAGTGAACTATAATATGATTAACTACAAAACGTTTCGATCGGGACCCGCAAACTTCTATCGAGCTCCCCCTACATTTTTGGGCTGGCTACCGGCTTGGTATGTGATAAGTGACAGAACCGTAACTTGAGAAGGGAGGGGGCAACTGCTTGCCCAGGGAAGCTCCCTGCCGTTCGAAGGGGCCCATTCTAAGACAAAATTTTCTTACTCCATATACGATATGAACATGAAATTATAAACGAAGCATCGAACAGGTCCACTATATTATATAAACAAAACAACACACAAAAAGGTAAATAAAACAAAAATGAGTCGTGGGCCCATTTGAGTAAAAAAAGTCTACTATTTGGGGCCCCTAGAAATAATGCTCATTCGTATGGCTTTGATATTTTTCAATATTGTCCCCTTAATTCATTTCTCATGTATGGAACGGGCCCAGAGGTGTAACTAACGACCCCGCAAACTTTGCCGTGCGGAGGGCCAACAGGCACCGGGGAGCCCACAAAGAGTAAGAGAAAGATGGAAATAGGAAGCCCTAGGTTGGATTCCTATTCCTAGGGCCCCCTGCAGTAGATACAGAAGCAGATCAATAATTCGTATGCCATTTTCCTGGAAATGCAATTTTTACCCGGGAAAAAATAAAAAATCGGGAATTTGGGCAATGAGTACCAGTTGTCGAAAGGCACAAGATGGTAAAAATTGAATTTCCGAGAAAATGGCATACGAATTTTTGATCTACTTGTTAATACGAATCGAATGGTACCTATCTCGTCCCTGTCGACAACTGGTCCCCATTGCACAAATTCCCGAATTTTTATTTTCCCGAATAAAAATTGAATTTTCGGGAAAATGTCATACGAATTATTGATCTACTTGTTAATACGAATTGAATGATATCCATCTCGTCCCTGTCGACAACTGGTCCCCATTGCACAAATTCCCGATTTTTTTTATTTTCCCGGGTAAAAATTAAATTTTCGGGAAAAATGCATACGAATTATTGATCTACTTGTTAATACGAATCGAATGATACCCATCTCGTCCTTGTCGACAACTGGTCCCCATTGCACAAATTCCCGATTTTTATTATTTTCTCGGGTAAAAATTGAATTTTCGGAAAAAATGGCATACGAATTATTGATCTACTTGTTAATACGAATCGAGTGATACCCATCTCGTCCCTGTCGACAACTGGTCAGCATTGCACAAATTCCCAATTTTTTTTCCCGGGTAAAAATTGAATTTGCGGGGAAATGGATACGAATTATTGATCTACTTGTTAATACGAATCGAATGATACCCATCTCGTCTCTGTCGACAACTTGTCCCCATTGCCCAAGTCGTCCCGTAATGATAATTAGGGAGAAGTAAAAATCTTTCCGCGCTCCTTCTCTTTCCTATCTTAGTTAGCACAATTCGAATATTTATTATTATGTAGGATTTATGCTAATTAAGTTGGAAATATTTTGTTTTTAAATTAGTATAGAATACTTTGGATTCAGCAAATTTCCAGCTTTAGCCTCTAGCCTACTAGCTGAATTTGCACTTTGATGCAGTTTGATGGGTTTGAAATAAAACGGTGCAATTGTCTTCATCATACCGTAGTTTGACTGTTTCAAATTGTGTTTGACAGTGACTCGTTTTCAATACGGAAAACTTGTTGCTCAAACATACGATGGAGCTTCGGTTATGGTTGGTAAGGTAGGTTAAACAAAGATATACTTGTACAAAAGTCTATTTTTTAATTGTCATGCCCATAGGCTTAAGGGAATCTTCTACCTCTTCGCTGATGTTTCTAACTTCCCATTTGAAAACATGTAAATTTTAATATGGTAATTTCTAACAAAGTATTGCAGGTAATGACTTGAAATTTTTAATACAAATACACAAGACCTATATAAATCCAACCACGGTCTCCAATTTACGTTACATGCGTTAGATTAATTGCAATATATTCTTCAGTAAGTTTGGCAACAGAGAATAAAAAATATGCTGCAGAGGGGAGAGGGCTGACCATCTGTTCTAGCTGCTTTTAATGTGATTCTCACTTCTCAGTGGTTAGAATGGTCTGGACTGGAAGAGCCCAAAACCACTTCTTTCTTCCTTTCACGGTTTGTTTGTTTCTTCCACCCCCTGCAGTCACAAGAAGACAACTTGTTTCGGAAAGCATTTTGAATTAGTAGCAAAAAGGAAAACTGAATGACACCACGGACGGATTAAAGGGAGGGGCGGTCACTCCCTCCGAGAACATTTGAATACTTTGAATAATCGGAGTAAGAAACTAGAAATTGCGTGATCTAATAAGAAAAGTTTGTTGAAGTATACAGATCAAGACGCATTTCAAGTGTCACAGCATTGTACTCTCCTCCCCTCCCCTCCCAATTCCCTTCTGAAGAAGTTCTCTTTTGTTTCTCTGTTCCATATTAGCCTTTACACTTACACTTTCACTATCCAGTATTGATGTTGACCATACCATCTGCACAGCAAGGCGAGTAAGGTTTACGGGTCCTTCCTGCCCCCATTTTTTTTTAAAAAAATTGCTAATTATAATAAAATTTATTGAAAACAATTCATCCCAATGATAAAGACTTATACATATTCATTAATGCAATCTTAAAATAAACTCGCCGCCTGTCGCGTATGCTAGCGATCTAATATATACGAATAGATGAAAAGTTAGTTTGAAGCCTTATGTATTGTTTTTCTGTAAGTCCGAATTCATACTTGTTTCTATTGTTGCATCGACAAAAGTGAGTGCCAAATCGTCTTAGGCTCGTTGGTCTTTGCGAGGTCCCTAAAGATGCAAGGCCGTGGGCAGTCGCCCACCACTTGAAACGCCTCTGCACTAGAGGTCTGCACGTGCTCGGGCCTACAAAGCATGTATCACTTCGGGCCCGGGAGGGGTTCAGGCAGTAGCGTCATTTCAGATTTGGCTTGGGGGGGCAAGACCCCTTGATATAAGTAAAATTTCGCGTTTTTCACTGACTTACTACTATTCTATTGATAAAGTCTATATAAATCACAAACTCAGGGGGGCAAATGCCCCTCCCTTCCCCCCTAAATGACGCCCCTGGGTTCGGGCTGTGAATTTTTAAATTAACAACAATATTTCTCGGACTTTTTCGGGCCTAACTTTGTAAATATAGTGTAAAACGATACAAATTGCACCGTTCTTTCTGGAGGACTTTTAAAACACAACTGCAAAATCAAACCTCGAATTGCTGTAAATAAAAATACAATTTTGCATTAATAATTAAGTTTCTGTGATTCGGGCTTATTTCGGGCTCATTTGATTATCACAGAGCTCAGTTCGGGCTCGGGCATAAATGCTAAGACATATTTCGGACTCGGGTCGGGCCTCACATTGTAAATTCACGGGCCGGGCCCGGGCTGAAAATTCCGACCCGTGCAGATCTCTGCTCTGCACCCGCACACATTCCTTCCTAGTCCAGAAAATCTCCTTCCCTCCGCATCGTCAATAATGGTAAATTTGTTCCTCGTATATTTGCTTATTATTGTAAGAGAAGTTTAAACCAGAACTCTAAAATTTGTTCGTTCTCTAGGGTAATGTGAGTAATGCAAATTAAGAAAGATATGCGTAATATACAAATGTCAGAAAAAAATGATATCAATTTGAATAGACCTTTTACGTAATGTTTATTTTAGAAATAATAAACTTAAGCAAATATATCGAGGCATCTGAAATTTAATGTTAAATAGTGGCGAGTGAGCCAGAAGGGGCGTGCACTATTCAGTTAGTCAAAGAACTCATATATGTAGCTTGAAAACTACTACTATTTAAACCAATATTGAATTAGAAAAATTTGTAAAAAGTAGAATAACTATAGTTGGAAATAATGTGTGTACTTTTTAAGAGGAAACCCAGAAGTACATTCTCGATATAATAATAATAATAATAATAATAATAATAATAATAATAATAATAATAATAATATTAATAATAATAATAATAATAATAATAATAATAATAATCTTCCTCACTTCAATCATAAGTTGATGCGTAAGAAGGAAATTTTAAAACTTTTCTCTCCCCTGGGAAAGCTGTTTTATAATTTCATAAGGCCTATTCTTCGTAACTGCATCTATCCTTGGTCGGGCCGCGGTGGCTCAGTGGTAGAGCGTTCACCTCTAATGCATGGCGTCCTTAGTTCGATCTCAGCTCGCACCAAGTGAACTTTGTGGAGGACAAACACCATGTGTGGGGTTTTTCTCGGGGTTCTCCTGTTTCTTCTATTTTCTGCATTCCACCATTTCCTTCATTTCTCAACATCATTAGCTCCTTTAACCTACCAGGCATAACTGTGGGACGTAAAACTTATAGATTTTTCTATCCTTGGCCTTCCACTTCCTGGTTTTTCTTCTGCCTTTTCCTCTATCAACACGGTGGTCAGATCAGAGTGTTGAATAACATAAGCAAGCATGCTCTTTCTTCTCTTTCCTATTATCTTCATGATCTGTCGTCCTTCACTAGCTTCCTTTAGTACGTCTTCATTCCTTTCCTTATTATTATTATTATTATTATTATTATTATTATTATTATTATTATTATTATTATTATTATTATTATTATTAATAATCTTTCTACGGGTACATCACGCTTTTGTGGCAAGATTCGCCCATTCTAAGGTTTTAAACTTTTGTTCTTGATTATAAAAAATCATTATACATTATAAAAGTCTATACAAAGAAACGTATAATGCATGGCGTTATAGGTCTACATCCTATAAATACTATATACACATTCTACCATTATAAAAATAGTATACATCTTACAAAAATAAATTATCAACGAAATACCTCACTACTGTCAAACAACATTTTTACTGTGTATATATTTATATTAATTATACAGACTGTCATGTCTTTTAATCACATGTCTACCCAGCTTGACGATGGGCAGACGCCAATAATTTGAGTATTCTAGCAGGGAATCGAACCTAGAACCAGGCGATCAGGAGTCGAACGCTCTAACCACTAGACTATGGAACCGCATTGAGTGACTATACGGTTAAGATTCAAATGATTCTACAAACAACAATTATCAACAGTAGATAGGGAATGGGGATTCTGCAGACAAATTTATTATTAGCCCATTTTAACTATATGTCACCCTATCATCTCTAATAACTTCTAATCTAACCCTAATAATTTCTAGCGCACTCCCTATCCCAAATAACTTCTATCACATCTCAAATAACTTCTATCTTACTCATAATAACTTCTAATGCATTCTATCACTAAATCTAGTTACAAAAAATCACTAAATCTGTTACAAAAAAGTCATTAAATCTGGTTATAACCGGTTTTGACTTCAAAAAATCATTAAATCTGGTTACAAAAAATCACTAAATCTAGTTACAAAAAAATCACTAAATCTGGTTACAAAAATCTGGTTATAACCGGTTTTGACTTCAAAAATCATTAAATCTGGTTACAAAAAATCATTAAATCTAGTTACAAAAACAAAAAATCACTAAATCTAGTTACAAATTTTAAAAAATCACTAAATCTAGTTACAAAAAATCACTAAATCTAGTGACAAAAATGAAAAAAATTACTATATTTAGTTAAAAAACCACTAAATCCGGTTATAACCGGTTTTGACTTCAAAAAATCACTAAATCTGGTTACAAAAATCGCTAAATCTAGGTACAAAAATGAAAAATCACTAAATCTTGTTACAAAAAATCATTAAATCTGGTTATAACCGGTTTTGACTTCAAAAAATCACTAAATCTGGTTACAAAAAATCATTAAATCTAGTTATAAATTAAAAAATCACTAAATCTAGTTACAAAAACACTTTTATAACTTAAAAATATCATAAAGTTAATTAAATTTTACTTAAAACTAAACTATAAATAATTACTCACTAACACCTATCAACTACACTTTACACAAAAGTTAATTAAATTTTACTTAAAACTAAACTATACATAATTACTCACTATTATCTATCAACTACACTATACATAAAAGTTAATTAAATTTTACTTAAAACTAAACCACACATAATTACTCACTAACACCTATCAACTACACTACACATAATTACATTTTAACTATATCTTATAATGCCCCCAAGCTAATGTACTTACTCCACCCTCTAGTATATATCTTTTATCATCACTCGAATCTAATGCTAACTTATTTACAGCTATGGTATACACATCATGTTTACAACTTCGAATTAGATTTATATTTTTGTATGTTTTCGTATCATTAAATAGGGTTCGCTTATAATCATCAAATTGTAATTCTTTTGCTAGTACACATTTAGTTATTCCTTTTGCTTATTTCTTCTCTTTATTTTCAACTTTAAAGGCATACATCTTTGATCTTAACCCAATAAACTCTGTCATTATTTTACCATTGTTTTCATCCTTCATCTTTCCTAATACTTTTTTGTTTACTAATGGTATTCCATATTGATTATCCTTTCCATAATCACTTGTGTCAAATAGATCAACCATTTCCTTTAAGTCTTTGTAGAAGTCATCTGTATTAATTTCATATATAAAACTATCAGTATCCGTGTGACATAAGTCTATGTCGATATCGTATTTAGGTTTCATAATGTTGTAATGGAAGTCACACATTAATAGTTTTGACAAATCTAGCACACTCTTACCAACATATATAGGTTTGTTGAAGGTCAATTTTTCTTTTTTCATATGTATCACACACAAATCTTCAGTAAATATTGTTCTGTAATCAAAGTTCGGTTTCGCTATTAACTTTCCCACCCTCATTGGATCACATTCTAAGGTAATAGATGGCCTCTTTCTAATGTTTTCCATTGTTTTACCAAATACGCTATTGTTCATTAACTTGTAAAAATCTTTCTCGAAATCATTCTTAGCTCTTGTTCTCATATTTGTATTTAGATATATATATATTCCTTTAACCAGTTTGATTGCTTGAACTCCAATATTCTATGAATTTTCTTTAATATCATCCCAAGTGATATATACAATTTTAAGTTTCTGTAGTGAATAACATATCTTTCTTTATTATAAAGCGTTGTTAATAATTTTGAATGTTTTGATCCTGGTGGACACATTTTCTGGAGCTAATGGTAGATCTGAATGTTTATCATGTAAGTGTTCTGGATATTCTAAATCAACTTCTAATATGTTGCCAGTTTCCGAATCATCTGGAATATTCATTATGTTCATGTAAGGTTGGACCCATTTAAAGTCTTTGTAAGGCATGTATTGACTCATAGCCCATCCATATAAATTATTTGCATCTAGATAAGCTAAATACTTTGAAGGTTCGTCTTTGTTATAATTTTTCATATACTTATTATTTGCTTTTACATATCTCTTACTACATTGTGAAATTCCACCTCTTATACCTTTTTCTATCTTTAATATTTTGTCATAGTCAGTTAACATTTCTAGTTTGATCTTAGTCATCTTTAACATTGAATCCCACGATAAACCAGGAGCAGTGAAATACCAAGCAGGATCTAAACCATATGCTTTTAAACACACATCTCTAAAACTTTCAAATATATCAGCTAATATTAATACATCTGTCTTGTTATAAAGTTCTGTATATTCATCTAGATTTTTAATATTGAATAACTTCCAAACATTTTCCGCATGCTCATAATCCTCATCACTGATGTGGGTTTTAGTAAGTTTATTAAAGAACATTTCTTTTGAAGGTAGTTTTGTTTCTTCTAATCTTTCAATTCAGTCAATATAATCATATGGGTACACACCTTTTTTAATTACTAAATCTAACAAATCATTAGAGAAGTACTTTGACGTTTCTCTATATTGTTCTTTTGTAAAGTTATTTGCTAGTTCTGCTAAACTCCTTGACATAAACCTAAATGAATCTAGAAATCGTAAATTAATTCCATTCTTTTTATCAACCTTCACATATTTTGAGTGTTATATATTTTTTCTCATTATTTGCAATTAGTTTTATTTCATTCTTATCATAAGCAAATTCTTTAACAAACAGGTGAGTATCATAACCACTTAAGTTGCGAATAAATACTGGAATAAAATTAGGATTTCGATAGTTTAAGTTACAATAACTGTGAGCTGCACCTCTAAACTTTCCAGTTAAATGATCATGATCTCTTACTTTTGCTTTATTTTTATTTATATCCTTTAAACATTTTCCTAATTCATGTTTCCATTCTTCTAACTTTTCAACCATGCTATCATTATCTTTAGCGAATTGTATTTTCTTATTTAACATATTTACTTGTTTTTCAATTGCTGGTGGTAAATCATTCAAGTTTTTCTCACATATATGACAACTATTGGAATTATTATATATCTCGTTCTCATCTTTAGTTAGGTTATTCATTTCAACTTTTTTGTTATATTTTCTTTATTTCTATTGCTTCTTGTTTTAACTTCTTCACAATCACCTTTGCAGCATCTAAACCAATATAACTAACAGGACTTTTATACATACCATTTGAGTATTTGATGTAATAACAGAAACTCATTGGTAAATGCTTTTGATACTTCACAGTTTTAGAACAAGTTAGGAAATGGTCTACTTCCATTTTACATAACAAACATTCAAAATCGGCATATATCGTAAATGGTACTCTTAATGATCTATTATAATTTTGGAATTGTATTTGATTGTCATATGGTTTTGGAAGTTCTATTCTAACAGATTCATGCTCCTTACAATATAGCTCATGTTGTAATTGCTTCTCATTTCTAAAATGTCTTACCAAACATCTATCACAAAAGTACAATTTCTCCTTATGTTTTGTTACTTGACTTCTTATTAATATCGATAAATCCTTTATCCAACAAAAATGACTATTATTTTCAACTTGTACATATAATAAATTGACGTGTTTGTCCTGCTTATTTTTTGTGATTTGAAGTGGGTATATATTATATTCATCGTCATAACTATAAACGTTAATGGGTATGTTAATTCTCTTTTCAAACTTTATATCTTTTAATTGTACAGGAAATTCAATACAATTACAATATTTATCTTGTAACTCATTCACAATTTCTGTATAGTGTGAAGGTCGTTGATATTGAGAAAATTTATCAATAGGTTTTAAATAACTTGCAATTGAATATAAGAAACATTTATTATCTTGATTTTTAATATTGATTACTGCTTTCTTATCTTTAATTGTTTAGGAAGGTCAATGTAGGAAGAAGCTCGTAATGGTACATATTTATTTAGTCTGATTTCTAAATGTTTAATTTGATGTAATGTCCATCCTGATCCTCTACCTTGAAATTCCTCCATCTCTCTACATAGTTTTTGTTTAGCATGGGTTATATATTCATCTAAGTTAGTTGATTGTAATATTCTTTCATTCATAGTTTTAAAATTGCGTTCTTGTACTTCTTTATCTTTAATATAATCACCAATGAATACAAGGTTGACTTTTAATGGGTGATGCTTTAATTCTTCCTTGATCTTGTTAATAACTACTTTCCCACTTATATTTAAAAACTTCACCGGATCTTTATATCCTCCTATGTTTTCAATTGTGATAGTTTGTAATCTTTTCTGTATTGCTGTTTCCTTTGTTTCTACTTTAATTGGTATTCGTTGTGGTTTCGATTCTTCAAAAACATCTTGTTTAAATGGAAATATGTTTCATATTTTTTATTTGTTTTGTTCATCTTCATATTTTTTAATACGGTCAATAAGTTCAGCCTTTCTTAATTTAGATTAACCTTTTATTCCCTTACCTTTACAATGTTTTTTTAGTTCATCAACTTTCATTGTGTATATAACTTTCAATTCATCTGGTTCATTTTGATATTGTTCGATTTTTTTGATTAATTCGCTCTTATTTAAAGAACTATAGTTACGGATTTTTTTTTACTTTACATATTAGTTTTAGTTTTGTAATCGACATCTCCCTCATCTCCTCACCAGTAAAATTAACATTACTTATACTCATCTTATATGAAAAAATACTGTATCTTTTTTTATATTTACCAAATTTTTTAGATCGTTTTCATAATATTTTTTTCATGTTATATATACCAACATTAGCATACTTATTTTTCCTAACACAACTGCTAATACTTGTACACTCCTGCCATTGTCTACATATATTAGTGTGTTGTGTTAGTATAGGGCTTTTATGGGATCACCCCATCAAAGTCATTATTAATATGATAAAAACTGGATCATTTTCATAAACTCACTCATCATCATAATTATCATTCACCTTCTTATCCTATTTACCTTTAATGAAATAACTATAAAAGATAACATTTATAATATTATATTACTTTTATTTATTTAATTATTATGCAAATTATTAAACCCTAACCATTTAATAAACCCCAGTTATTTAACATACACTTTATTACCTTTTATGAAATAATATTTATAATATTATATTACTTTTATTTATTTATTTAATTATTATGCAATTATGAAACCCTAACCATTTAATAAACCCTAATTATTTAACAAAGACTTTATTACCTTTTATGAAATAACCAAAAAAAACATTTATAATATTATATTACTTTTATTTATTTATTTAATTATTATGCAATTATTAAACCCTAACCATTAAATAAACACTTTATTACCTTTTATGAAAATATGCATAAAAGTTAAACACATTAAATTTACACTACAACATTTTCCTTATCTTATCAAACTATTATGTGAATTATTAAACCATAAAATATAACATTTATAATAGTATATTATTTAATTATTATCTGAATTATTATACCATAATTATAACATTTATAGTATTATATTACTTTTCTTTATTTAATTATTATGTAAATTATTAAACCATAAAATATAACATTTATAATATTATATTACTCTTATCTATCCAACTATTATGTGAATCATCAAACCCTAACCATTTAACAAACACTTTATTACCTTTCTTTCTCAATATCTTTTCAACCAAATACTCATCCTTATATTTAGTTTTCAATAATTCTGGTTCATGAAATCTTCCTCTAACTTCTTCATTGTTTAAATCTTTAATTTTATATGTTGGTGCATTAGATGGTATAACCTCATTAATAACAAACACTTCTGCTGACCAATTTGGTGTATAACCTTTCTCAAACAAACCTTTAATTTTACTTATACGAACATAATCACCAATCTTATACTCTAACTTAACAGACTTATATTCTTTCTTATATACTTTTTTCAATATCACATGCTCATTTTTCTTATTCACTTCTACAGGTTTCACACCAATTGTTGTATGTACTTCGTTATTATATTCATCAACCAAACCTTGCAATATTTTTAACCACTTATAATTACCTTGAACAGTAAATTTCTTCCACATATTTTGTTTAAGTATTTTGTTAAATCTTTCAACAACAGAAGCTTTTTTACCACTATATGTTGAGTAATTATTGATATTGTTTTTTCCCATCAAATCTTCAAATTCTTTATTGTAAAACTCTTTCCCTTAATCTGTTTGTAAATTATTAGGTTTTCTTACTTTTAACACTGATTCAAATGCTTCTGTAACATTCTTCCCACTCTTATCTAAACAGGAACAGCAAATGCATATTTTGAAAACACATCTATAATCGTTAGCAAATACTTATACCCTTTATTGATTTTGGAAATACCTTTTAACACACCACTATCCATTTCTACAAGATCAGCTTGCCAAAGATCATCAATACCTTTAATAATAACACTTAGCCTGGGATAGTTTTTCCTTACAGGTTTATGAATTTCTTCTATAATGTCTTCTCTAATACCTTTACCTTCTTCTAGTCAATCGGGCTTTTTTAATGAATTGAGATTTATTAGCACCACATACAACACATATACCTTTCTTAATATATCTTCCATTCTTTGTTTGTTCTATTCTAATGTTATCTATTTTTGTATCTGTTGATTTCATACACTTAACACAATACATCATACTATTTATTATATGGAAAATTATTAACCTCAATTTATAATTCAAACTATAATTCAACTAACAACATCATACTATTTATTATATGGAAAATTATTAACCTCAATCTATAATTCAAACTATAATTCAACTAACAACATCATTCTAAAGATCGGCCTAATTCAAACTATAATTCAACTAACAACATCATTCTAAAGATCGGTCTAGTTCAAACTATAATTCAAGCATATGTTTGTTCTATGCTGTTGTCGATATTTGATGATTAATACTATAAATAATGCTGTTGTTGATTAATACTATAATTAATGCTGTTGTTGATTAATACTATAGTTAATGCTGTTGTTGGTATTTGTTGATTAATACTATAATTGATCACGAACTTCAATCTATAATTCAATCTATAATCAATCTATATAATAATTTCTACAATTCAAACACTGTTCATCTATATAATTTAATCAATATAACATTCTATAATAAGTCAAACAATAATTCAATCTATATAACAATTTATAATTCATCTGTATAATTCAATCTAGAATGTTGTTATATAGATTGAATTAGAATGTTGTTATATAGACTGAATTAGAATGTTGTTATATAGATTGAATTAGAATGTTGTTATATGAAACCTCTCTTTCTATATACATTACAACAAACATTAATTGTCCTTCTTCCATAGCTGCATTTTTATTTGGTTTAATCGTTATTATATCATTCTTCTTAAAACCAAAAGGTATCAAAGTATCAGTCAAAGGATCAAACAAAGGCTCAATCAAAGTATCACCTAAATATATCTCTAGAAAGTATTTATCCAAACTTAATTCCATGTGCATTATTTTCCTATTAGAGAGAAATTTGTAAAAATTAGAAAGGTTAAATATTTTAAAGATTGGTCCCTTATCATTTTTAACTCTCAATCGACATATTAGGGGTATAGTTTCTTTCTGCATAATCAATTTAGTAGTATCCATCCTAATCTTTTGAAAATCATTTTTCTTTATATGTGTCTTGTAATGTTTTTAATACATCTTCAAATTTGTTTCTATCACCTTCCAATTGACTATTAACATTACTATTTATTAAATCTAGCTGTTGTAAAGTTACTACATCTTATTGGTCAATTGCATCACCTACATTAACAAGACTTTTGTTTTTGAAATCAACCCATGTTATATTATTTGATGTAAAAACTTCACTTACATGATTGAGGTTTGTAGTCCTCCTTTTAGTATTACCAAAGATATCCATATTTATTAAATAACAATTCAAATTATTTAACAGCAAGGAGAACAGTTATACGAGCTCCACCAAAATCAATCAAATTACCATTTTCATCTTGAATTGAAACTTTGAAATTATTAAATTTATTGTGATATATTGGGAAAAATATCTTTTCATTAGGTTCATATATAATTGGTTCTCTAAACTCTGCATTTGTTCTAAATGTTGCAATTAAGTCTGTTTCGTTGTGTGTTGTGTCATTATGTTTTAAAATCATACCTTCTGCTAAATCACAGTGAATATTTATAGTACCAAACGGATGAAACCTTGGCACCTTATCTCCAACATGTTCTGTGTTTCTAGCCAAGTTTTATCACTAAAACCTAATACAGTGTTAATGGTGTCTAAGGATATATTACACGGTCCGCTAAATATTTTAACTCTATTTTTCTCTCTGTCCTCAGTAAATTTAATATTTTTAAAAGTATCACCAGTGTATGAAAGATTTGATTTAATATATTCTTCTAACTCTTTTAAATTATATTGACCAGGTTGAACTATAAGTTGTTTTGCAAGATCAGAATAGCCAGGAAAGTTACAAAACGTTAATTTATTATTTTTTCTGTAATGTTTGAAGTTAAGTATGTTGTATAAAATCCTGCAACAGCTACTTCTAAATCCTTTTCAAATGGGTAGTGCAAAGACATGTTTAATACAGATGATTAACCATTTAAATTAAATACCTTCATTTATTATATAATAAATAACTAATATGGATAATTGGGATATTAAAGTAAAGTTAACAGAAGAAACAGCGAAAAGAAAGAGGAATGGTGAGTTGTTACCTGATGATATAAGATGTTTAATAGTTGGGCCTAGTGGATGTGATAAAACAACGTTAATGATTGATTTTTTTTGTTAGCACCTAAATGGTTAAAATATGCAAATGTTTATATCTATTCTAAAAGTCTAAATCAACCTAAAAACCAACACTTAATACAACTTTTTCGAGATATAGAACGTAATATTAAAGACACAATAGCAATAATAAAAGGAAACAATGAAGAGATTATTCCATTAGATGAATGTGAGGACTATTCTGTGGTAGTATTTGATGATTTCATATTAGAAGAACAAAATCACGTTAGAGAATATTTTACTCGAGGTCGTCATAAGGGATTGAACTGTTTCTATCTTGGACAAACATATTCTAAAGTACCAAAACAATTAATTAGGGACAACTTAAACTTTCTTTGTATATTTAGACACGACAAAGTAAATTTAAAACATATATATGATGAATTTGTTGCATCTGATATGTCGTTTGAAAAATTACAATTATTATGTAGCAAGTGTTGGAGTGAAGAACATGGTTTCTTAAAAATAGATATGACTAGGAAGGTGAATAATGGTAAATATACAAATAAAATTAAAGAATTTCTAAAAGTGTGAATTAAACGTATATGAATGCAGGTGAACGTATATGTTATGTTATGATATGTTGTGTTACGTTATGTTTTTATTTTTTCTTTATATAATAAATGGATGTTAATAAATCTAAGAAGTATATTAAGTTAAAAGAAGAACTTATTAAAAGATTTAAGGAAATTAAACAAAGTAATCGAAGTAAGTATGAAAAATTTAAAGAACAAGATCAGACTGTTATTGATGCAATTAAAGATTTAGAGCAAGATATATCAAAAGTAGCAGAAGAAAATAAAAATCTAATTCAAGAGTTAGTTCCATTTGTGTATAAAACTGCGAGAGTGGATTCAAGCTTATTAGAAACACCACCTATGTATGATAGTCCTATAAATGAAAGTGATACGCCTATAACAGAAGAAATAAAACACATGAAAAAATAAATTAAATATAAAGTAGAAGGAATAGAATCTTTAGCAACAACTCATTTTGTTAAGATTGCCTCAAGATATTATGCAACTAGAGATGATAAAAGTTTTGGAATACAACCATATGATGAAGATGGGAAAATTATACATATGATAGGAAATGCAGAAGTTAAAATTCATGGTGATGATTTAGTTATTAATAATCGACATTATACAGGAACAGAAGGTTTATGGGAATTATTGACAAAACATAATCCAACAAATTATAATGATGATGATCTAGAAAAATATAAACAAATAGTAATTGATTCTAGTGTTGCATTTCATAATGATCCAAGTACAAGAAAACAAAAATCTAGTAAAGGTAAGAAATATGAAGAGATTATCAAACCTATTTGGGATGAATATATAAAATCAACAACACCTTCAAAAAAGACACCAAAATCTGGAGAAGGAATAAAGGTATATAACGAATTATCAAAAGAATACATATGGATGGATGATGTGAGAAAACTGATTGATCGCTTGATTGTTATTGATGGGGAAGAAAAATCTGGAAATGATAACTTTTATAATGAGAAAGTAGGTATTATGGATATGATTAATTCTAAACTCATACAATTTATTCCTAATGATCCAAAAGGTATAGGTTATTTGATAAAGATATTGAATACGCTGCCACCAAAATTTTGGAATAGTGAAAAGTATGGAAAAGGATTAGTAAATGATTTGATTAATAAACTTCCATTTGAGTTGCATATTCCAGGATTTCAATATTGTGGTCCGGGTACAAAACTTGAAGAAAGATTAGAAAGAGATGACAAAGGTATTAATCCATTAGGTGAGGCTTGTAAAGAACATGATATATACTACAGGGATAATAAAGATACAGAATCAAGACATATTGCAGATAAGGAATTAGAAAATAAAGCTTGGGAAAGAGTTTTTGTTAAAGATGCTAATTTAATAACTGAAAAACTACCTGCTCTTGGAACTGCTTTAGTGATGAATACAAAAGTAAGATTTGGTTTAGGTTTATAAGTAACAAAAGTGAGATTTGGCTTAGGTTTATAAGAATTTTTTAGATTTAGGTTTATATGTACTTTTTATGGAAATTTTTCATAAAAAGCTTTTAATTATATAATAAATATGCAGTTAAAAGTATTTACATTTACGATTCCTAATCAGGAACTTAAACAATTAAATATACATCACATTTTAACTAACAAACAACTCAAACAAAAGGAAGCAAAACTAAGTAAAGGACAATGTATGTCTCTATCTCTTTCTATACCACAACTTAAGAAAATAAACAAAGAAATGAAGACAAATGATAATAAAGTTCATTATGGTGGTTTTATATTTACTATTCCAACGATTTTAGTTTTAATAAGTGCTCTAGGTTCTGTTGCTGGAGGTGCGGCTGCTATTGCTAAGACTGTAGATGATGCAAAAAAGAATAAAATGGAATTAGAGGAACAAAAGCGACGTAACTTAGCAATGGAAGAAAAACAAGGGGGTAAGCTTTCGAAAAACGTAAACTCCAAAACAGTAAAGAAAAAGAAGAAATTAAACCTTTAAGTAATTTAGACCTGATACAACTTGTTAAAAAACTTAAGATAAGAAACTTTAGAGGTGTATTTATGAGTGATGAATTGCCTAAACAACCAAGGAAGAATGAGTGTGGTATTGTTAATTTTGATACGTCTAAAAATATAGGAACGCATTGGATTTGTTATTGGGAAAAGGAAATAGAAAGTATGAGTTTCATTCATTTGGAGATAATCCGCCAAAAACACTCGTAAAATATCTTAGTCATAATATAGAGTACAATAGCAGCCGTATACAACATTTTAACGAGGTAATTTGTGGACATTTATGCATTACAGTGTTAAAAATGTTTACAGATTTGTATAGTTTTCAGAAATTATTAGTCAGGTGAATAGGAATAAGGATATTTGGAGAAGTTATATTTAAGTTTTTATGGGTTTATTATATGGGCTTAATTCATAAAACGATTACAAATATTTTTTATAATAAATATGGATAAGATAGAATCATATGAATTACAATCTTTTAAACCTAATCAAAAAACAATCGAGAATTTAAATAAGCCAAACAGGTCTATTGAATTTGATATTGACGTGGGTGATGGCTTCGTACATCCTTAATAAGCTGATATTTATGTAACTTTTGAAATTAGAGGTAGAGACGCTGAAGGAGAATATACTGCTGGTCAAAATATTAGACTTATTCATAATTTCTTCCCACATTCGTTTTCTCAAATTCAAGTTAGTAAGCATGGACAGATATTAGATATTATAGATTATCCTGGTTTAACTTCAACAGCTGTAAACACATGTACGATTTCAAAACCAGAGGCAAATCACTATGATGAATGTGGATGGGAAGGAATTACGTGGGCAAGAACAGTTGAATAAATAGTGTTTTTGCTAAGACTTTTGCCAGGATTTTGTTCTGATTATAAAGATATTATGTGGAAAGGAGGTTTGAAATATACATTTAAAAGAAGTGGTTCTGATGATAATGCATTTGTTATTTGGAAAACAAAAAAAGCAGGATGGAACATATGAAGACAATCAACCGCATCCAGGTAAAGTTAAGATTACAAATATGGAGTTAAGAATGCCTATTGTTAATTATGAACCTAACTATGCCACCTTGTTAAGATCTAATATGTTAAAAGAAGGTAAGATTCCTATTTCATTCAACACGCATCAATGTTTGCAGAAGACTGTTAGTGGGAAGTATTTAGAATTCGATTTAGTCACACAATTTAACTCAAGTGAATTTGATATGCTTAATTTCGTGATTGCCTTTTTTCAAACTGATAGAAATGATAATCAAGAAAAAGATTCAAGCTATTTTGATCATTGTAAAGTTCAGAATATCGATTTTCGTAATTCTAGAAATGAATCTTTCCCATTAGAATCTTTGAACTTAGAAAATGAAATGAAATCTTTAAGTTTTACGTCCCACGGTTATGCCGGTTAGGCTAAAGGAGACGGTGATGATAAGAGATGAGTGAAATGGTGGAAGGAAGAAAGTGGGAGGAAACGGGAGAACCCCGAGAAAAACCACGAGCACGGTGTTTGTCCACCACAAAGTTCACTTGGCGGGGGCTGGGATCGAACCCGGGACCCCAAGCACCAGAGGTGAACGCTCTACCACTGAGCCACCGCGCCCCCTTCTTTAAACTTAGAATTTGCAAAACATAAGTATTTGAAAGTTTATGAAATGTATACGGTATATAAGCGAGCTACAATTCGAAATACTGAGATGTTTTATTATCCTAAAGAATTTTTAGAAAATAGGCCGATGTTCGTAATTAACACAAGCAAGCATAAATCAGTAACTGTAGATGGTAGAACCAATTTGAAATTAACTGTTAATTTTGAAAGCGATGTATCAGATAAAACAATTTGCTATGTTGTTATGATTGGTTAGAAAAATTTAGAGTATGATGTTGAGAAAGAAAAAATAATTGAGAAGATATAAATCAATTATATGTTTATTAGATTTGTTTAGTTTGTAGGTGTTTTTATGACAATATCATAAAAACTTATTTAATAAAATGACTATTCCAGATAACTTTCCACGTGAGAATTTAATTGCGTTAATTGAAGATACTATATTAAATTTTCAGAAGTTATTAATGAAAAACAAAAGGAAGTTTAAGAGAATAAAATGTGTTTATACTACTCTTATTACATTATCAATTCTATTATCAGCTTCTTCAGGGTTCATCAATGTATTTATTCCTGTTACAGTGTATTCAATTATTACAACTGCATTTGCTTCGGCTTCTGCTGTTATCACTGGTCTATCAACACGGTTTAATATAGCTTCAAAGAAAGAATATTATAAAAAATATGGTGAATCGAATTGCGCTGTTTAAAGATGAGCTTAATGTAATTAAGCTCATGAATGGAGAATTAACAGATGAAAATGTAAAAGATATTGTTAACAGAATCAATGATATACTTAACGAAATTCGAGACTATTAGAAAAAATTCTATATAATAAATATGGCAAAACACGTTGATTTTTTAAACAAGCTTGGAAGTCTTGAACAAAAACAAGTTATTGGATTAAGAGAATTAGAATTAGATACAAAATATAAGATTGTGAAAATGGAAAAAATAAAAACTAAGTTTGGTAAGAGTATTTTAGTTGAATGTGAAGAGTTTAAGTTCTTTCTTCCACCTAGATTTATAAAACACTTAACAGATAAGATGATTGATGAAATTGTTAAAGATGGATTAAAAATCAAATATACTGGTTTAAAAGATAATTATCCAACTGTTGAATTCTGTATGTAAATTTAAGTGATAAGTGGTTTATGAAATTTACCTTATAACAAACAAGCTATGACTACCTATTTGAATAATAAAAATGACCTAAATAAAACTAATCGTATAAAAAGTGGGTTGGTAGTATGGAACCTCAGAAGAAATTTATTCTTACTAATTCATTCAATGTGATTGTAAAAGATGTATAAGATCATACACAAGTAATATTTGAAATTAATGGATGTTTATTCAGTTTGAATTATGATCAGTGGACTGAGTTTAAGAAATCATTATTTACAATAGAGAATGAAGTTAATACAAGATTTCACTATCAATATACTAATTTGTAACTATCAATATACTAATTTGTAACTATTATGTAATTATGTAGAATTTAGTTAACTTTTATGGTAAAATCATAAAAGTGTTTTGTAATTTTATTTTACTAAATTTAGTGATTTTTTGTTTTTGTAACTAGATTTAGTGATTTTTTGTAACCAGATTTAATGATTTTTGAAGTCAAAACCGGTTATAACCAGATTTTTGTAACCAGATTTAGTGATTTTTTGTTTTTGTAACTAGATTTAGTGATTTTTTGTTTTTGTAACTAGATTTAGTGATAGAATGCATTAGAAGTTATTATGAGTAAGATAGAAGTTATTTGAGATGTGATAGAAGTTATTTGGGATAGGGAGTGCGCTAGAAATTATTAGGGGTAGATTAGAAGTTATTAGAGATGATAGGGTGACATATAGTTAAAATGGGCTAATAATAAATTTGTCTGCAGAATCCCCATTCCCTATCTACTATCAAAGAAATATTTCACTACATTTCTAACACTAAAGACATTTATACTGTTGATACATTTATATTAATTACTTTATGAAAACAGGTAGAATGACTATATATCTAAAATTAAAATGATCCTACAAAAAGCATTTATTTTCAACGAAATACCTTACTATTGTCAAACAACATTCATACTCTGTGTACACATTTATATTAATTACATTATAGAAAAGAATAGAATAATTATATGCCTGTAGTTAACTCGTCCAAAAAATAATTATCAATAAAATATCTTAATATTGTACACTGATTACATGTACTGTACACTTTGTATGTTACCAACACACTAATTTCTGAAAATTGAATAAAAATATTGTATGTATGAAATATTACATTGACCCCACAAAACCAATTTTTGCCAAGTCTAATACCATCTTTCAAAGACATTACTTTTAGTTTTATTACAAAGTAGAGCATTTATAGCATCTTATACGAGAAGAATATAGAACTTCTTATCATGATAAAATACATTTAACACAAATACGTTATTTAGATGCAATATTTTTGTTCGTTCCAAATTTTTAATACAAACTACTGCTGCTGTGGTCTTTTTACATTTACTGTCTTCGAGTTTATTTTTGTTTTTCGAATCTAACACTGAGGTTCACGACGGAGAGGAAGTGACTGTTCCAACCGAGAATCAACAATTCCAGGGAGTATTATTGCTATTTCTATAGACAGCCGAAAAAAGGGCAAAGCTGCCCAAAACAAGTTTTTAAAAAAAAAGGAAAAAAAGAAAGAAAATTAGAAGGAAAGGAAAAGAGGCGACATTGGTTTTTAGTCTGAAGTGCTCATAAATCACTACCACGTGTCGCGAAGACTAGTAGGGCTAGAGGTTCAGAGGGCTCCCAATTCCTTCAAAAAGATCTATCCATATACTATATACAGCATAGTTGCCAAACTTTCTGAAGAATATATTGCAATTAATCTAACGTATGTAACGTAAATTGGAGACCGTGGTTGGATTTGTATGGGCCTTGTGTATTTGTATTAAAAATTTCAAGTCATTACATGTAATACTTTGTTAGAAATTATCATATTAAAATTTACGTGTTATCAAATGGAGAGTTAGAAACCTAAGTGAAGAGGTATAACATCTCCTTAATTTAGTGTTAGAAAAATCCGTTGACTATACAAAAGGGTGTAAGTTTTTTTCTAAAACTATGTCGTGACTTGCTTCTTTATTATCCAAGTCTTCAAAAAGAACAAATGCTTTGGACTGTGTAGTCACAGGCCCGTATCCAAGGGGGTTTAGGAAAGCCAGTCCCCTATATTTTTGGTACCCCCTCTAAAATTTTGACGGTAGGCTTGGAAATGAACTATAGTATGGTGATGAACTATAATAAGGTAGGAACTATAGGTTGGAACCCCCCTAACTTCAGCCGGCCCCCCTACATTTTCGGGCTGGCTACCGGCCTGTGTATTCAACAAAAGTATCCCAAAAACCTCAAACACAAGGTGGAACTATAGAAGTAGGATAAATGATGTGCTGTATAGCTTTAAAGATGAACTGTTAGGACTCTTTAAATCCATGACAAAAACATCGACGAATGAGATTCTCAAACTAGAGTTAGTGCAGCAAAGGAAAATAATACAACATTTTTCCTTTGTACTTTTCCCTCCCTCTCATTTTCTTATTTAAAAAATTTTGCCTAAGAAAGTAGGATTATTTTTTCTTTCAAACCTTCACAAAGTAGGAAGGTTGTTTAACATATTCACTCATATCATACTCTCCTGAATGAAAAATAAAACGAATAATTTACAGAAACTTTTCAACGACAAGCATAAATTGCTGTCTAAGGTAAAATGAGAAATCACCTTTCACTTTTGTAGATGTCGCACAATATTAGTTTACTGCTGTCTAAAATGAAACACACAAAAAGTTTATTTAAAAAATAAACATTTTAAAATTAGGTCCCAGAGCCTTGAACCCTTGACCATCAGCAGTCAAGTATGGTTACTGGTTATAAACTAACGGGACTGGAATAAGGCTTTTCCGTCCCCTTTAATGATGTTCTGTTTTATTACTACCCGTTGTTCGCGGCACTGTTATATAGGCCTATGATGTTGATGGCAGGCCAATGGAAGTCTATTGCCTGAAGTGTTCTACCTTCCAACTTAAACATTTATTGATTCAAAGTTTGTCTACGATTTCTTATAATTTCCGTTTACAACAGTAAGTACGCAAGAAATTTTACTTGGGGGGTGCTCAAAATAAAACGGGGTGCTCTCAGAACAGTGATATACATTTTTTAAACAAACTCAAAGAAAACAGTATATTTTGTTACGCAACTATTGCAATACTACTACTACTACTACTACTACTACTACTACTACTACTAATAATAATAATAATAATAATAATAATAATAATATCAGCTCATTGGAGTGGTAGGCTCAATAAAGGAAGTTAACACATTTGAGCATTTATTATTATTATTATTAAATTAAGTAATACAATGAAACCTCTTAAAACGGACATCAGTGGAACCGATTATTTGCCCGTAAATGAGAGGTGTTGCTGAAAGGAAGGGTTCTCTCTCATAACACCAATTTATAACAACCATGTGTCTAATTACTTTATTTTCATTTATTATTATTATTTACTTCTAGGTTTTAAATAATTTGGAGATTAAAAGAGATAAAAATTCTTTGACAGTACTTTATATAACTAAAAATATGATATTTTCAGTTCCATTTCCATTTGCACTAGAAAGTAGCAAAGTACTAATTTACAAAGGATGGAAAGGAGCCAGTTTGTAAAGTAATGTAGAAATTATGTAGAAATGGAGATGAATACCATCAATGCTCTCCAAACCAGCGTTAGTAATAGACGTCGGTCTGTCTCCTGTCTGTAACTCGAATTTCTGAAAAGGTTCTCGGACTTCTCTTACATGTGAATTAACGCATGAAATTTCGAGAAGCAGGTAGAAACAAAGGTCGTGCGTGGCAATGTTAAGTGGTAAATTATAAAACTAGGTCAGTATCTTGCAAATATTGTGAAGATAAATATGTATGCGCAAATGTATCTTTTAAGATATGGTGAGATTTGTGTCTTCTCACAGTTACCCAACCTAATTTGTTTATAATATTTAAAAATTTAATATGTTTATAATATCATTAGTAGAGTCCAGTTTTCAAAAAAGAAAAGTACACTTACATTCAATTTAAACTGTTAAGCGGTGAAAAAGTATGTGGACTATACCATTTCTTCACATATTTACTTGCGTACAACATACTGTAAGCAAATATCCATTTATGCGTACTCTCTCATACATTTGGAAATCTACACTTTGAAGAATCCTCTGGACATAACAGTAACAATATACGGCAATAAGAAACGAATTTACCTTTGAAATCGTAATATAGTAATAGAATTCACTTTTGTTTGTGTTTGTACATAAATTCCCGGAATATTCCCATTTTGGGAAATCTTCCCGGGAAT
Organism: Thermobia domestica; assembly: GCF_964235325.1. Lineage (NCBI taxonomy): Eukaryota > Metazoa > Arthropoda > Insecta > Zygentoma > Lepismatidae > Thermobia > Thermobia domestica. The sequence goes on along the minus strand of NC_137471.1, from coordinate 168,624,061 downwards.
TTTCCCACGAAATATCCCGAAAAATACTTCCCGGGAATTTACCCATCTCTACTTGGAGCCAACAGAAGAGATACCGGTAACCGAAATATGTAAAGTAATAAAGATATTCAAAGATTGGATTCCAAACAAGTAAGTATATATATATTGTCTCTTTTTGTTGACAATTATCGTAATGTTGGCTTTGGAGCCAAAAGTAGGCAAAAAAAAAAACGTTGTTTACAGCAGAAAGGGTAATTGATGTGTGGATAATTTGTGAAGTGAAAAGAATGGAAACGCAATGGTGAGGTATTCCGAAGTAATAAGAAATTACTAAAGTAATAAACTGTAAGTCCATACGCAAACAATTGAAAGTAGGTGCAATTAAACAAAGTACTCTGTACTTACATTTGGGAAGAGTAATAATAAGGCATTTGGGAAGAATAATGTGACCGATCTAAGCAAACCGTGAAGGTAGGTACAAATTTAAATTAGTTCGAAATAGCAAATTAAAAATATCTTAATAATAATAATAATAATAATAATAATAATAATAATAATAATAATAATAATTTTATTGTCCTTGAACCAATTATGGCAATATACAACGTCAAAATATACATCAAGATTACAATATGTTAACTTTCACATTTAATTTGCGTAAAGTATTCATCTAATGAATAAAACGGTCTTTGTAGTAGCCAATTGTGTATAATTTATGTTTAAACACATTCACGGGGCTTGAAGATAATTCACTTGGTAACCAATTATACAATTTTATGCCTATTACATCATGGTTATTCTTCGACCTATTGAGTCTCTTATACCCTATCAGGATCCTGCCGCCTATAGTCGGACAATTTGTCCATGCCGACCAGATGCCGAGGTCGGATTGCCGGCGCCGGACACCGGCGTCTTTCCGCTCGATTTTTGACCGCGACGAGCAAAAGGAGATTCGTTCACCAAAAGAAAACAAAGAGAGTTAGAAGGTAATTTGTTGCTTTAAAATACGAATTAGGGCTTATATTTCCCTCGTATAAAGCTTTCTCGAATCAGTTGGACGACGACTGCAAAAAAAGACTGCCGGCAATTTCTTGAAAAGCGATGTCGGCACGACGTCGGCGAAAGTTGCAATAACGCGTACCAGCGTCAAAGAGTCGAACTTTGGAAAATGAATAGAGCCTGTATCTTCTTTAATGATGAAGTAAAAATTGAAACTGTCCGAAGGTTTCTCTTGTGGGTGGGCACTAATTCTATAAAACATGTCTTGTGAAAACGGAATCGGCACAAAGTCGGCATACAGCGGACGGAACGACAGCGCCAAATGATAGTTGTAAAGACGTCGAAACGTTGACGGCGTGCCGACGATAAAAATAGGTAAATGCATTAAAAGAAATGTAGTAAAGGGACTGCACGTAAAGGGTATATGAGAAGTAAATACTTAAAATAAAACACAAGTACGAGAGGATCCTTGACAAAGATTTTGGAAGGAGACGGCAAACAGCGGACGGCGACCGCGGCAAATGTTGTCGGAAAGACGCCGAAACGTTGCCGGCGTGCCAACAAGTAAAGGAGCCGAAAGAAGGTCGGCAAACAGCGGATGGACCGACCTTGAAAAGATGCTCGGACAGGCGCCGAGCCGCCAGTGCCGCTGAAGAGCCTGATTGCAGAAATCGTAGTCTGGTTGCGCTGCCTGCATGTTCGGTTCGCGTTCTTCATTTTTCACATGGTGATGCAGTGTGGGTGATGTGTTCAAACAAAGTTCGTTGAGGTTGAGTTTACAAGTGGGGAAAAATGTTTATAAATATAAATATATTCGTTTAAAGTATATATCATGCTGCATCAGTTCCCGAAGGAGCAGGACGCTCATAGTTTTATGGATTATTCATTGAGTATGAAGTGAGAGAGCAATATACATTTGGTGAGTTAATTTAATATTATGTATATACATTTCAAATTGTCATAAATTTTATATGTTGTGTTACATATGTTAATTGGTAGATTAGGTTATAGTATGTTCCCGCGCACTAGTGTCTATGGCATATAAAATTTGGGGGGAAGGTATCAAAGAAAGTGATTTAAATGGTACTACCTAGCCCAACCTGTGTATTAACTTCGATTCTATTTGTTACCTTTCTGCTTACCTTCACGGACCCCCTAAGATATATCAAGAACTCGATTACAATTGTAGGGTCCACGCTGGTTCAGTAGTAGAACGTTCACCTCTGGTGCTTGGGGTCCCGGATTCGATCCCAGCCATCGCCATGTGAACTTTGTGGTGGGCAAACAGCGTCTACGTGGGTTTCGTCGGGTTCTCCCGTTTATTTACATTTTCTTCATTCCACCATTTCATTCATTACTCATCATCACCGTTTTCTTTAGCCTAACCGGCATAACCGTGGGACAAAAAACTTAAGGATTTCACTTAATTTTTTATTTAAAAAAACGAAGGACAGTTAAGAAACTGTAGTACACGATTTTCTTCTTGAAATTGCAAAAGTTTAGATGCCTTAGTTTTTAAGGTAAGTGGCTTCTAACTCAACGGCAATGTATTTCTACACAGTGTACGAGAGCTGTATTTTATGTTTAGAACTGAAGCGTTACTAGTATGAAACCATTACAAGTGATATCGAAATATGTATGAGTACCAAAGCCCACATGTTTTCAATACCCTCGCTTACGCGTATACCCACCGTCGCTGACGCACTTGTTCCCTTCGAACACAACCCGCGCGGGTCCACCAGCGTTGCCCTGCTTGACTCAGTTATATAGAATTCGTACTTTTTAGTGGCCAACTAGCACCAGGGGCGGATCCACGGGGAGCGATCGGGGCGATTGTCCCCCTTCCAAATGAGGAAACTTTCTTATTTCATATATAAATAAAACCCATTCCAGAGTTTGGAGTACTCAAAAGTAGCTCTAAGTAGTAGTATTACAATCTTCCTCCCTATCCCCAGAAATCCGTCCTGGATCCGCCCCTGACTAGCACAGGTTGGTTTGTGTTTCTTGCACTGTAGTTTTTATGTCCCTAACCTAATGTAAAGTAATCGAACGTCACTTAATCTAATCCAACCAAATATAACCGATCGGAGTACGTTTTGGTATATATATATATATATAGCCAGAAGGAGTGGAAGTCTGATGAAGACACAGTTATTGTGTTGAAACAGTTACGTGATACTGATTTTTTACATATTATCACATAGCCCTGATCAGTGTGTTATGGTGTATTAGTACAAAATGGAAACAAGGCCTGATAGAATAGTTATATATATATATATATATATATATATATATATTTGATTTTCAAATTGGTTCTGCGATACATCAGTAAATCCCTAAATTTAGGTTAGGTTAGATTGGATAATTTTTAGATTAAGTGCTCTGACGTATTGCTAGAGCTGATATGTTGATTTTGTCTTTTGTGAATAGTTGTTGCATAATAAAGCGAGAAAGTGACTCGCAACCTTTCCTTATGGCAAAAATACTTAATAAAGCGAGGTGGTATACAGGCTGCACTCTTATAATACAATCAAAGGAACGCTATTTCCAAGCAGAAATCCTACTCCAGGGGAAAACGTCAGCGCGGTAAGTGGTACACTGAGAAAAATAATCGGTAACCAACTGGAGGTTAAAGGATAACTTGGCTGCTAGAAGCAGTTAATAATTTTATCTATGCCAGGTGTGATATTTTCATGTCGCCCAGTGGAAATAATTTAGAAGCAATAAGAAGGAAATTTGTGAAATAATTAAAATTTTTCATCAATTATTCCGGGTGGTGCGCCGAAAATATACCTGAACGAACACAAGTTCGAATTTGTACATAAGTTTTAAGCCTAAATAACAAAAAGGAAGAAAATTATCTTAGAGAAACGTGGACAATTTCTCATAATGCTTGTGCCATGACAAGTTTGTGTTCCTTTAGTATTCTCTAGTATTTAGTGTCTCTTTTGTAACCTAATAAGATCCACTAGATTATATACTGCAGGACTTGTTTCACATGTGAGCGAAAACTTCCAATTAAAAAAAAAATACAGGAGAAATGAGGTAGTGGTTAAACGCTCTTGTGTACAGGTTTACTTGTGGCGCAATAATAAAAAAAATTGAAAAATTATAATTCTTTCACCAGTTTCTTTTTTATTGTCCCCTCGACGGTTTCAAATGGGCGGAATATATTTTACTTGGCATAAATAAAATTCAAGGGGACCTCCAGAAGTAATTGTTGAAAAATTATAATTCTTTTACGATTTGCGTATAAATAAGACTTCCAGATGTCTAGCATAAAAACAGCGCAAAAAAGCACAAAAGAATCTGTGCTGGGTGGCCACTAAATAGCACGAATGCTATCGAACCAAGTCAGATAGGGCGAAGCTGGTTGGGAACGCACGGGAATACGTCCGAAGGGAGCAGGCACGTCAGCGATAGTGTGTATGCGCAGAAGTGAGGGTAGTGGAAGGAAGTGCGTTTTGAGAATAATACAAGTTTCAACAACACTTGTTGTTGTTTCATACTAGTAACTCTCCACTTGTAATTAAAATACAGGTTTTGCACACTGTGCAGAAATATGATGCCAGTGTACACGGTGCAGAAATAAGCCGCCCGTAGAAAATAACATCTAATAGATCCATTTTTCATATGCACTCGTCGTAAAGCACTTGTAATGATTTAACATTAGTAAACCTAAGATACAGTTGTATTACATTTTATATAATTAAGTTACCTGTAGAAATTCGTTCCTTATAAACATGTCTTTTCATGGAAAGTATCCCACACAGCAATGAAATATTTTCAAAACGTTTCTAAAACGTGCCATCATTTTCCTTCAGAAAATGTATCCTACTTCCCTTAAGGAAATATATTCCATATGTTTTTGAAAACATTTTCCACATAATACTGAAAACATTCTCTGAATATACTCAAAAACGTTGTAGAAATATTTTATACGCCGTTAGAGAAGATTTCCAAAAAATGTTTCCTGTACGATTTCCAAACATTACTGAAAATGTATTTGAAACGTTTTATACAATGTTAACGGAATGGTTTTTAAAATGTTTCTCATGGAATATTTTAAAATTATTTACCAGTAACACAGACAATATTTTCCTACATATGCCAAAATATATTTAGTGAATATTTTTTGTACATCTCAGAAAATATTTAGAGAATAGTTTCTGTCTGTGCATGACAAAATATTTAGGGAATATTTTCTGTACATGACAAAATATTTACAGAATATTTTCTGTACATGATAGAATGCGAAGCCCATAGGCCAACCCGGTTACCATTGCAGATACGGAAACAAGGTAAGATATAGAAGGAAATTTTTAAAATGCAGCAAGTTTTGTATTTATATTAGTATACTGCCCAATAGTAACGAGAAGTACAAAGCTGCCACTGTTGGATAACACTAAATGAAAGAAAGTGTGGTTTGAAATTATTTGGACCAAAGGGAACGGAAAGACACAATGAAAAATATAGTGCAAGACCCAATTTCGCGTCCTTCGTATCTGCTCTTCCTCCCCCCCCCCAACACCGTGGTTGCTACGCCACTGGCGTAGATATTGCATTTGCATGTTTATTCTTCACTGTGTCTCCTTTCAATTCTTCTCGGTGTAGCTAATTTTAAACCACACATTATTTCATTCGTGTAGCCCAACATGATGTATGGTAACGCATTTTCTTTATTGAGCGGTACACTAGTACTAAAACAAAAGTGTTGCTGGAATTTAAAAGTGTCCTTACATATCTAACCTTGTTTTCATATCTGCAATAGTAACCGAGTTGGCCTATGGGCTCCAGCCTTTTGCGTCATTGTGTATATATAATGGCTTCTTGCTGGGAACAAATAGTGGGTCGAAAACAAGGCGGCCATACTGTGACATAGCAGCTGGAAGAAAACATAATATTCTTCTGTCCAATTTACCTGCTTAGACGCCTTTGCCTCACTCTGTCTTCATGACGAAAAACCATTGCGGCCCACAGACTCACAAAAAATAAATAAATTAATTAATTAATAAATAAAAATAAAATAAAAAAAATATTAATAATAATAATAAAGAGTGTAAATTGTAACTACAATAATGTTAGCTTGTTCTCATAATTTTAAGCATTATTTTTTACTCAAAATCTTATTTATACAAATGGTTTCTGGGTGTTCCACTGGTGCTACTGGTATATGGCCACGTCGTGCATATATGTTGGGGTGTCTTATGTGACTTACGAGATTCAAACTGGATATCAGTGTGTTCATAATCGTCGCCTGCCAGTTTTGAAAGCGGCTGTATTGGATCCATAAAAAAAAAAAAATGAGGTTTAGACATCCAATTCAAGAAACAATTGTTGGCAAACCTTTTCCTATCTTAAAAATAATAAATTCAATATAGCCGCTTTGAAAACTGGCACGCGATGATTGTGAAGACTAATTTGCAGTCTGAACCTCGCAATATGACATAAGACACCCCAACATACATACACGGAGTGGCCACATACCAGTAGTAGCAGTGGAACACCCAGAAACATTCTGTGCATAAATAAGATTTTGAGGAGAAAAAAAATATGAGAGCAAGCTAATATTATGTAGTTATAATTTACACTGTCCACTATAATAAATATGCATATATATCAGTTTATATCGGTTAGTAGTTAAATAAAAATATAAATGTACACTATTGTGGTATTATTTATTTAAATTCTCTTCAGCAGAATCTTCATGCTGCTCGTATTATTTGTTTCTATACATTAAGAACAATCTTCTCAAATATCAGAAATTCGCATTTTAACTTGTAAAAACTTGTTCCAGGAAATTATGTCACTGACACGCTAATTCAATAAAAATCAACAACAACAATATTTATGGATGTTGCAAAAAATATGTTCCACAAATCTACGGCGCATGGGGAATAGATCTTTTCACAAAATGTCACTTTTTTGCTACTTTCAAGAAATATCACATTGCTGAATAACAAGAAATACTCATTTGCTTCTGTATAATCTCACTTTTGATTACCACAACTAACTCTAATTTCGACGCTGGGAATTGTCACTCCAAGTTCTGTGGAACTGCAGCCGAATTCTTAACTGATTTTCTTGTTCGTCTCTGTATGGCATGTTGAAGCCAAATCCCAATAATCTACGCGATCTCATCGTTAGTTACGTTTCTCTCGTGTTGCAGTTTCTGAAAATAAAAATAATAGGCAGTGTTTAATAACATAATAACAGCAGGGAATGATTAGAGATCAATTGTTACATCTTAAACTTACAAAAATATTTAAAATGTTTGTGTAGGACCTACAGCAGGTTGTGAAGACAATAATGTGTTACAAAAGGAACATCCTGAAGAAAGTGTAAAGGGCAAGGAAGACAACAGCTAAAGCTGAAGGTGACATACCTCAGACTGTAGCTTAATTACGGTCGTTTTAACATGTTGAAGTTGTCGCACTTTTATTTTTAAAAAGTATAGCATTTTATAAATATTAAACCTAATATTAAAAATAATAATAATTTGAAAACATGTGGCAGCATTTGAGTTGATGAAGAACTAGCGTCTCATTCCGAAGGCTCCGATCTCAAATCTGGGCCTGATCATTCTTTTTCCCTCAGTCGCACAAGATGAATGCCGAGATGGTTACTAAGGCTTTGATGACCGCTACCTTGCTCGATTTCTTTGCCACGGAGCAGGCCATACATATTACTTTGCCTTATACAAATGAATAATTTTGATAATGTAGGAATTAATCATGAAATGCTCAAGAAAACTACCAACATGACAGAACAATTCAGTAAAAAGATGAAATATATTTTATACATATTCAGCTCTCTCTTCCACGGACACTTAAATGTAACGTGTCACTTGAGGACAGGAAAATTGCACATTTTGCTAAAATAAGGATTTCCAAAGCCTTTTAAATGTTATAACAGCGGTTGCAGTATATGCTTTTGGGAAATAAAGTTCACAGGAAGATGGTTCTGAGAAGTATTCATGGCACAATAGTAAGTATTTAAAGCGAAGAAAATAAAAAGGGCACCATAATGTTTTTTTTTGTTTTTTTTTTGTTTTTTTTTTTTACAATATTTTAAACATAGTGTATCCCTCTTCAAATGACAACTTCTATATTTTGTTTTCCACTCTGAAAATGAGATTAAAGAACAGTAGGGAGAGTTTCTTACCTATTATTGTGTTAGTGGTTAACGAGGAAAGCTCTTTCCTTTTGCAACGTGCCAATTAAATTGCTCAGCTATTGCACTTGTCTTTTTCATGATGTTTCTTGTGATGGCTTCTAAGCTGTGGCCTCCCAGTTTTTCATTTCTTAGACCTGTAATGAAATACACATTAAGCACTCAAGTAATAGTAATGGAAATTTAGAGCATACAACTGATGCCCCTAAACAAATTACATTGATTTTAGACGAGTCTCACTGAGTCAGTTGCAATTGGCGCATCCTCAAAAATTAATATTTGCACTGACGTTTTATTTTTCCAATAAAAGAAAAATTACATACTAATTTTCAAGCAGTTGTACAGGTTTGGCAAAAACCATGGTTTTTATTGAAAAAAAAAGTTTTTTTTTTGTTTAAATAATTTACTCTATGTATTTATATTAGATATGGACAGAAATTAATTTGTTTCGTCTTGGTGTTATTATGCAACAACAAGGTTATGCTGAAAGGGAATCCAAACCGCTTCTCGGGTTACATCCAAGAGAAATTGTCCATTTCGACACGAAACCGGGACTAATTGGTCACAAGTGAGATTGTCGACTCACTCACGAAGGACTCCTGATAAAAATACGTTATACTGATCTTTACATAGGCCTAGTTGTTAATATAATTGTCAAGAGTCATTTCGGAAGGACAAAAAGATAAGTAGTTACAGTAGTAAAAACATTATACAGAATTACATATAAATCAAGAAACTCCCGCCTTAGCCATTGGGAAAATCCTATTATTAGTTTAAATGTATTTGTATGTAAAATTTTAAGTTCAACGTATCATATTAAATGACAAATTTATTATGTAGATAACATTCAACAAAATTAAAACAAAGTCGAATCCAAGCTGATGTTGGAAGCTACGTAGGCAGTTGATACATTTTGCCAATTTCTATCAATATATTTAAGCAACCTTGGCTTCTTTATAAAACAACAGGCATTCAGGCAAGTAGAAATATACAATTTGGTTTCGTTTCGTATGTTTAGCCTTAACATCCTTATGAAATACAAAAGTTATCACGAAGAAGACTTTCGCTTAAAGGGACACCTAATCGCTACTTGGTTTACACTTGAAAGATGGGTTGTGGTTCGACCGAGAATTGAACACGGGACTTCTTGATTAAAAGATGAAAAGTAGATAAACATAATGCAGATGGTGTGATATGTGGAATCGTCACCATGAAGTTCACACGATTTAAAGCATTTTTCGTTCTTTGGTTTAAAACTGTTGCGTTTTTTGAAAAAAAAAAAAGACAACAGCTGTTTAAACCAGCCAACCCTGCCGTTGTAATTAGAAATTGATGAAAGCAACGTTTCTATAAAAAATATTATGAAATCTACAGGAAGACGAGGAATAATTTAACAGTTTTAGAATATACACGGTGGTTGTAAAGTCAATACCTATTTTTAATCTAGATTATCCTAGAAACTGGCATCAGCTTAGCTGGCCAGTTAACATTTTAGAAGTTGTGGAAAATGCGGGTGCATAGGTTGAAATGTAACTTAATAACCAAATGGTGCACTCTAATAATGTATTCGATGAAAATAAAACTGTGATAAGTTGTTTAGTTTTAGAAATATTCATTGTTACAAATAAGAACTGACTTTACACCCACGCTGTATTCAGGGAGTAGTAATGCAGAAAAGAAACTATTCGCGAACATGGATGAGAGATACTTTCTAGCATGCATTGTTTAACAAGTCACGTATTTCCAAACTACTTCCAAAGCAAAGCCTACACGAAGTTGTTCTATCAGAATTCATAAATATCAAATTCTGCGGAGAATTGTAGGTACTATAGCGTCAGCAACCTATATTAATACACTAGTTTAGCACAGATTGAAAATATTATGTATAACTCAAGAAGCAGGTATTGTACATGGGAATTAAGATGAAATGAAACATTTAGTTTAACGTCCCACGTTTATGCATCCAGGGTGAGACGCTGATGATGAGAAATGAATGAAATAGTGGAATAAAGTAAGTGGGAGGAAACGGGACAGCCCCGAGAAAACACACGCACACGGTTTGTCTACCACAAAGACCTTTTGGCGCTAGCTGGGATCGAACCAAGGACCCCATGCAGCAGAGATGAACTACGTACTTTCTAAACGTTTCAACTAGTTCTAAACGTACTCGCTTCACTGTCAGACCAACAATTGAGCCTCTTTCACTCTAATATACGGAATTTTCAAAAACTCCGGTCCGATACGGTTTAAAGTGTATATATATTTTTGCATATGTATAATGTAATGCTTTATTAACTGTTATATTGTTTCATATCGTTGTATGCAAATTAGAATAATGAAAAATTGTACCTCTCTTACTTAAATTGACGCTATTTTACTATCGGATGTAGATTTAAATGTATAAATATGTACATATTCAATGTTCTTGTGACGTGTCCAACTCATACGTTCATGTTGTGAACAATTTGTATGAAAACGTGTGAAAATAAATACAATACAATCAGTGTTTGAAAAACCCGGACTTTTTTGAAAAAGCCCAACACACCTGGACCCATATGGGGTTTTTCGGGATTAATTGTTTTTTCTTCGGGTTTGAGTTTTTTTTTTTAAATATTCCAATGCCTTTAGGGTACAAGTGTTAAAATGTGATTTATATTTCAAGATTATGATTGTCACAACTTGCAACAATTTCACTGCTGTTTTGAAAAATGACTGTCATTTTGAAATTTTACGTTGGATCGCCGCCAAAATATATACAGTTAATTTAGAGTGTCTTGTGCTTCTACTCTGAAAATTTCAACTTGAAAAACTGAAAATTGCGGCGTGGATACCCGCTATTTTGAAATTTTAGGTTGGTATGCCGCCAAAATCTGAACATGAGAAATTTAGTTTGTCTCGTACTTGTACCCTGAAAATTTAAACTTAAAAGACGGAAAGTGGTACCCTGTTGTACGCGTGGTACAGGCAGACGAACGAACAAATATAGAACGAATCAGCCTAATACCCTCACTGACATTCGCCAAATTTATTAATTGAGAACAAATATATTAATTTAATTTAAACAAATCAATCTGTAACTCATGTTTTATAAAATAAAAGTTTCAAAATGTCTTAAATAAAATTAAATATTTTCTAGCGTAAAATAAATGGTTCTATTGTTGAAGTTCACTTTCGATACTTTGTGCGTTGAATTACGGGAATTTCCCGAGCACTTGTTGCAAGACCGTTCTCCCAGAAAATTAATTTAAAACAATTAACATATATGTAGGGTGTTTTAAAACAACACCGACACCGGTTTAGGAGGTGATACCTGACACCAACCTAAGACAAAAAGTATAGATCAACCTAGGTGAACAAATGCTTCCTTTCGGAGTTATAAGCTGCCGAAAACATGAACAAGAGGTAGTTGGCCAGTACTCCAAATTATATGCCAGTAGCAAGGCTAGCTCTATAAAAATTGTTGCGTGAGTACTGCAGGATTCTGAAACGCGTATTTTTGGAGAGTGCACATCTCAGTTTTTAAGTGAAGTCTCGACACGACTAAGGTAGGTACCACAGTTTTGGCGCTATAGACCTTTAAAGTTTATCTTTTCATATTTTCGGCAGCCTACAAGTCCGAAAGGAAGCAATTGTGCACCCAGGTTGGTCTATACTTTTTGTCTTATTTTGCTGTCAGGAATCATCTCAAAAACGTTGTCAATGTTGTTTTGAAACATCCTGTATAATTCAATTTCATAAAGTAAATGTTTCAATATGTCTTAAATGAAACTAAATATCTTACAGCGTAAAATAAACAGTTTTATTAGGGACGCGGTGGCTCAGTGATAGAGCGTTCACCTCCGGTGCTTGGGATCCCTGGTTCGATTCCAGCTCGCGCCGTGTCGAATTCTTGGTGGATAAACACCGTGCTCGTGAGTTTTCTCGGGTTCTTCCGTTTCCTCTCACTTGGTTCATTCCACCATTTCATTCATTTCTCATAATCACGGTCTCCTTTAGCCTAACAGGCATAACCGTGGGACGTAAAACTGAAAGATTTGATTTCATTTTTTTCAAATAGTTTTATTGTTCAAGTATTCAGTTCCAAAGCTTTGTGCGTTTAATTGCTGAAAATTCCCGAGCACTTATTTCGCGACGAAGGTTTATTATTATTTTCCGAAAATGCAAGCTTTCTTTACTGTACATCGAAAATTCCACTAGTACAAAGTTTGAATTCAGGACTTGAAATAGTAAGCGTTACGCACCCTTCGAAACTCCGAGCACTAAGATTCTTAAATTTGACACGAATTTTTACGCTATTGCTGCTGTTGATTCTACAGAAAGCTAGTTCAAAAGTAGCAACAAATAAGTAAACTAAACTGTTGTTGGAAAACCAAACTCTACTGAAGAATACCAGTGTTACCATCAAAGATAATGAAAAATAATACTAATAGTTTTATTAATACACTACATATTTACTAGTAGTACCAGCACCTATAGCACTAAACCCATCAGATGTATGAGGGGTAATGTCCTTCGGCGTCGCTAAGTAAGCGAGCACACTATTCACGGAAAGTATTTTCTAAAATATAAAATTGCATATTTTACTTGAAATAGGATATAAGCACATTCCATAAATTAATTTGTTCTATAATTATCTCAATCTAAGGTACGGCTTTTTAAAATGCATTCAGTGCATTAAGAACTTTATGAAGGCCTCACTTTGGATGTTGTATACGTTAACGTGAAAGCACCTAATTTGCCCAAGGAAAGTCCAAAATCTGATAAGAATCACTTCCAATGTGATCACGTTAATTGCACCAATAATATACTAATGAAAATCTCAAAAACCCAGGTGGGTCCAACCCGAAAAAACCCGGTGTTTTTTTCCGGGCTGGACCCACTTGGGCAAACCCTGAATACAATACAATACAAGAATAATTGTAATTTTTCGGCAAATCTAGTCTGATGGCCCCCTTGAATTTTATATACGCTAGGTGAAATATTTACATTCGCCTGCCACTTAAGAGACAATAACAAAATTAGCGAAAGAATTATAATTTTTCAACAAATATTTCGAGCGGCACGCCAATAGTAAACCTGTACACAGAATTAGGCAATACTCTAGCAGGCTGTTGTACCAAATTTTGACGCATTTCTTGCATCTTCCAGTTTCTTTTTGCAGAACATGCACTAAATGAAAAATCCTTTAAGTTTCACGTCCCACGCTTATGCCGCTTAGGCTAAAGAAGACGGTGATAATGAGAAATGAGTGAAATGAAGAAAGTGGGGGGAAACGGGAGAACCCCGAGAAAACCCACGAGCACGAAGTTTGTTCACCACAAAGTCGACACGGCGCGAGCTGGCATCGAACCACGGACCCCAAGAACCGGTGAACGCTCTAGCACTAAGCAACCGCGCCTCCCTATGCACTAAATGAGGAGCTCTAGAAGAAAAGGCGAAACAACTTGTGCTAGGTGGCCAGTAAAAAAAACAAGAACGCTATTTAACCGAGTCAGGGCAGAAGCACAGCAGGGGGGCCCGAGCGACAGCGTAGGGAGCAGAAACATCAGCGACAGGGGGGTGGGGAGTACGCAAAAAAAAGGATGGTCATTCACAATATTTGTAATTATTCTTATCTTCAAAAACACTTAATTTCGATCCTTAAAAAAAAAAAAAAAAAAAAACACCTTTCACAGCTAATACACGTGTGTTACACCCCCTTTCTTTCTCACCTTTACGACTGAAAATACTGTATGCAGGGCTATTGCCTCTGTTCTGAATTTTTCTTCGTGAATACATCTTTTCCACACTTTGCGCAGTTGATTTTACGCGCTTCACCATACCATGACTCTGCATAAACTTTATAATCCTTCTCTCTTTACTACACAATTCTTTAAAAAAAAACACATTACGGCCATCGCAGATGTTCACAACTGACGTATGAACCGGAAATTCCCGTCGCTTATTCTTACCCTATTTGCATTCAAAATCCATTTCAATAAGCTGTGCAATGATAGAAATAACTTACATTCACACTCTTATTCCTTCACGAAAAATACTTCACATTTTACCTATAAATTTTGCTCTCGATGTAAACGTCTGCTCGAATGAACCCCACAATTATCATAACCCAGTGGTATATTTAAGGGGGGCTTCCGGGTTTAAGCCCATTGAAATTGTACTTACTATATTAAAGTAAATAAATTATCTTTCAGAATTTTTTCATCTCCAGGAACAAAGTTAGCCAAGCGTCTGTCCCCTAAAAAAAAATCGTGAATACGTCATTAAAATGGTAATATACGCGCCATTATCCCTTGATCAAAATAGAAGAGTACGTGCCTGCTCCCTTCGGAAGCACCCCCTTGGGCCCCCGCCTTCACCCTCCATGACTCGTTTAGATGGTATTCGTGCTTTTTAGTAGCCCCCTAACACAGATTGATTTCTATTTTTTGTACTGTACTTCTTATCCACACATCAGGACTCAGTATAAATACGCAAATCGTAAAAGAATTGTAACTTTTCGACAATTAATTCTGACGGTCTCCTTGAATTTTATCTATGCCAAGTGAAAAATTTATACTTCGCTTGGCGAAAAATACACAACAAGAAAGAAAGTGGCGAAAGAATTATATCTCAGTAAGTATTTCGAGCAGTGTTTCTTCCAGACCTGTTTTTGGGAGGGCAGTGCCCCCCGGAGCATCCAAAACAATACGTTTACAATAATAACTAGAATAGTATTAGCAATGCCCCCGGAACATTACTTCTGAAAGAAACAGAGATTTCGAGTGACACGCCAGAAGTAAATCTACACGCAGAATTATTATAACCTGTCATTAAAATGGTAATATACGCCTGGTAACTCTTTACTTTGGGCAAGGTAGTAATATTATAAAATACAAATCGCCGAGCGAGCGTTAGCGATTGAAGGCGGATTAGAGCCCCGTAGGGCACGTTATCTTGTCTTTCCTTCTTGAGAACTGTAACTAACTGCAGGAACAGGTTCAGATGAATGGTTTATTGCCACTGCCTTGCCTAAAGTAAAGACTTGCCCACATCTTTTCCCTTTGGAAAGCATCTACTCGCTCCTGTTGTCCTCCACCTTCGCCCTGTTTTGATCAGATAGTATTGTTGCGGGAAGTTTCTAGAACACAGGTCCCCATATAGGTTAACAGATTTCTTTCTCTGTACCAAAGTAAAGTATTTAATTCACATAGTATTGCCGAGCGAGCGTTAGCAAGTGAAAGCTGGTTAGAGCCCCGCAGGGCACGTTGATTTCTGTCTATATTACATATAAATGGGAAGGGAGACCTGTGTTCTAGAGCCCTGCCTATTGGTGCTTTTTAGTGGCCACGTAGGCTGATTTGTATTTTTTGCACTGTAGTTTTTACGTGATACATCCGGCCCCGTATATATATACGCAAATCATAAAATAGTAACTGTAATTTTTTGACAATTACTTCTGACGCTCCCTTAGAATCTCATCTATGCCATGCGACGTATTTCAAATCGCCTATCGAAAATCACTTAGGAGACAATAAAAAGAAAGTTATTAAAATAATTCATTTTTCAGCAATTATTTCGAATGGTGAGCCAAAAGAAACCAGCACGGTATTTTATGTATAATCATAAACAATGGAAATCTAGCCTTCCACATGAATTTATTACAGACAATAAAGCTAAATTTTACAGACAATAAAGCTAAATTATTTTATGTAATCGTTCTACTTACCGACTTTTGTTGTAAGCTTCATTTCATTTCATTTCGGCCTCCAATTGGACACCTTCTTCATAGGCACGACCGTTCAGATCCAGATGCCTTCTTCCTATTTATATAATAAATATAACTGTAAAATGGTAACATTCGAATTAGTGTTTCACATGAATCTTTGTTCTTTAGAATTGCCGGGATTCTGTAACAACTTCACAGGAACAGATCAACATTCAATTTCAACATATCGTGCAAGGAATGCTGGTACTTTTGAGAAACAAATGACGATTGATGTAGCGATGCTATTTTGCGATCTGAAATAAATGCCTGTGCGATGTCACCAAGATATTATAAATTTCAAATTTTTAACAAATATATTTATTTGATGCTGCTATAATTAGTATAATGATTGGTAATAATGCTACTACGATACTCTTGTGAGAGAATTGATTCAACATTCGATAAAATATTCTGGAAATAATTATAAAATATTGCATGAAAATATTTCATTTAAGTTACAGGACAAGGTAACAAAAACATTTCCATACAAAATTAATAGGCGTTTTAAAAATATTTCTGAAAAATATTTCTCATATTACGAACGAATTTATTTTTAAAATATTCGAAATATTTTAAAAATTATATTTCATATGTTTTCTTGTAAGAATAGAAAAGATTGCATATGACATGTTGGAAAACATTTTATTCTGTTCACAGGCCTATTCTGTTTTCTTTATCATGTAGGCCCTATGTAAAACATTTTTAGTGTTACTTCGAAAACATTTTCTCTTTCAACTAGAGGTAAAAAGTGCGGGGGGATGCCGCCCCCACCTGGCAAAAATATGTACGGCGTCCCCCCAGTTCCTAAAAAAAATAAAATGGTCAAAGATAGTCAGGGGCAATGGCGTGACGTCATCCGCTACCTACCGTCCCCCCACCTTTTCAAATCCACTTTTACCCCTGCTCTCAACATTGAAAACATATTACATTACATTCAACACAATATTTCTATTACAATTTGTGAAAATTTTCCTTACATTATTTTCTACTAACGTTCTAAAAATGCGCATCCTGTCAGTGGCGTATTTACGATTTTGTTTCGTGGAGGGAATTTTTGCTAACTTTATTCCTGGACATGTGAAAATTGTGCAGGATATTTTATTTACTTTAATATAGTAAAACAAATTTTGGTGGGACTTAAGCCCGGAAAGCTTATTTAATGCCACTGCTTCCTGTACTTCATTAAATGTTCTCCAAACACATTTTAAAAAATATTTCCGGCAAATATTTGGGATACTTCTCAGATGTAACAAGGAATATGTTTTCTCTAATAACGGAAGAGTATATTCTGAAAACAATGTAAAAATGTTTCTACAATAGACCTATATCAGAAAATGTTGTTCACTAAAGACACAAAATATTTTCCAAAACAGAATGGAAAACATTTTTCTATTCATTTTTAATGTTTTCTTTTATCTGCTTTAAAGATTTATATTCAAAATTTGATAAAATATTCTGGAAATAATACTAAAATATCATACGAAAATATTTAATTTAAGTTATAGAAGAAGATTACCAAAATACTTTTGTAAAAATTAAGTAAACCTTTTAAAAACATTTCTGAAAAATATTTCTTATATTACGAAATATTTTTTTAAATATTCTAAATGTTTTTATAATATATATTTAATACGTTTTCTCGTAAAAATAGAAAATATTGCAAATAACGTATTAGAAAACATTTTTTAAATATGTGGAGTATATTTCGTATCATTGTTTTCCGTATGACATATGGAAAACATTTTTAGTATCATTTCAAAAATATTTCTCTTCTCAACAGTGAAAATATATTAAATTAGATCCAAAACAATATTCCTAATATATTTTGTGAATATTTTCCTGGATTTACTTTCCGGCAAGCATTCTCAAAATGTACTCCAGGTAATTTCTGAAATGTTTTACAAACATTTTTGGGAAAATATTTTCGGGAAATATTTGGAATACATTGGGGAAACCAGCATGGAAATGTACAGAGAAGGAAAATCTTTTGGAAACCAAGGAAAATATTTTCTTTTGATTGAGGAAATATTCCTTGCTGTGTGGGATTGAATTTTACTTGTAAATCTTCCAAAATGTAATGCACCAAAACTACATCTGCACCAGACTGTCTTATTTTGATTTTTTGCGTGCCGCGGTGGCTCAGTGGTAGAGCGTTCATCTCTGGTGATTGGGATTTCTGGTTCAAACCCTGTTCCTGTCAAGTGAACTTTGTGGTGGACAAACACCGTGTGCGTGGGTTTTCTCGGGATTTTCCCGTTTCCTCCCACTTTCTTCATTCAACCATTTTCATTCATCTCTCATCATCACCGTCTCTTTAGCCTAACCGGCATAAGCGTGGGACGTAAAACTCAAAAATTTCATTTTCATTTTCCGAGTGTTAACCCTTTCTCCTGACACTGTTTCACGATGTGTAGGTACAAAAACTTGACATCGGAAGTTTGAAAAAATTAAACAATTTAACATTAACATCTGTAGAAAACCATTAGCGACTACTATTAAAACTTTTTTGAGAAGAAAAGCTCATCATGAACCAGGGTTTGAAAAAACACGGGCTTTTTTGAAAAAGCCAAACCCACCTGGGCCCATATGGGCTTTTTCGGGTATTTTTGGGTTTAATTGGGATTTTTCGGGTTTAATCGTTTTTTTCGAAATATTTCAATGCCTTTGTAGTAAAAGTGTTAAAATGTGATTTATATTTCAATATTGTCACTGTCACAACTTGCAACAATTTTCTACTCACTGCCGTTTTGAAAAAATGGCCGCCATTTTGATTTTTTTTTTTACATTAGACCGCCGAGAAAATCTACACAGCAAATTTAGCATATCTTGTGCTTCTACCGTCAAAATTTCAACTTAAAAGACTGAAAATTGCGCTTCGTAGCGTAGATACTCGCTCCTTTGACAAAATGGCCGCCATTTTGATATTTTACGTTGGTATGCCGCCAAAATCTAAACAGGAAATTTAGAGTGTCTCGTGCTTGTACTCTGAAAATTTTAACTTAAAAGGCCGAAAGTTGAGTTGATTTTGTGTTTAACGTTCCTTTCAGCAGCGAGGCTATATAAGACGGGACCTACTGATTAAAGTGGAATCCGAACCATGTGAGCTCCCTGTGGGAAGCAGACCCGAGTCACCCACGCCGAAGACGCGTACACTAACCGCTTAGCTATAAAGGAGCTCGGCAGACAAACGAACAAATGTGAATCAAGTCATCCAGAAGCCTGACTGACGTTCGCCAAATATGGATACTAAAAGGGGTCTATTAATTTAAAACAAAGATTCAATTCATGTTGTATGAAACAAATAAATGTTTCAAAATGTCTTACATGAAATTAACATCTTCCAGCGTAAATAAACCTGCCATATTTTCTCCATGAGAATACGGGACACCTCAGATCCTCCCTCCCCCCAACTTTCCAACACAATGTATTGAACTATAGTCTGCTTATGAACAAAAGTATAATAGGCAGCGGTGGCTCAGTGGTAGAGCGTTCACCTCTGGTGCATGGGGTCCGTAGTTCGATCCCAGCTCGCGCCAAGTGATCTTTGTGGTGGACAAACACCTTGTGCGTGGGTTTTCTCGGGATTCTCACGTTTCCTCTCACTTTCTTCATTACGTCATTTCATTCATTTCTCATCATCACCGTCACCTTGAGCATAGCAGGCATAACCGTGAGACTAAAAGTAAAAGATTTCATTTTATTTATTTATTTTTTTAAGAATACGTATAATAGGTGAAAGTTCACTAAGCAGCAGCTGCTTTTCTCTGTTCGTACCCTGGAATTAATTGTATAGACTAAAGATGCCTAAAAACATAAGATGTGCTATAAAAATGCTTTACAGGATAACAATATGCAAATTATTTAAATCAGTGGTACAATATACCTTCAGTATTCTTCACGCGTTTAGCAATATATACTTACATGGCTGTATGTGCCAAAATTACGTTCGTCAGTTTAATCTGATGAAAAGCTGCTTTTTCACCCTGTGTCGTGTGTAATTGTCAGGACCAGAGTTACATTTTTCTAAGACCTGGGCCAAAGCACAATTCTGTGCCCCTAGCCTCTGAAAAATATTATAATTTTTGTTAACTTACCTAATGTGTTGCTGGAGCAAAGGTCAGATATCTTCCCTGTGTTTGTAAATGTAGAAACACTCAAAGACTTTTTTTTTTTTTATCCGGAGAGTATCCGAGTTTCCATCAATTTCAATGGAAAAAGTAGCATTGCAAATTTCGCTCGCTATCAAGTCGAACAGGGTGGTGTAATAACTTCCTCCAAACTGTTACATGCAACAGCGTTCTGTTCATTCACTAATTAAAGGATTCCCAGCCAATGTCAGAATTTTTTGTTTTTTACTTTTCGAATAAGTTGATACTGATAGCAGAAATGGAACGGAGTTAAAATACGGGACACTCGAGGCTCAAAAACGGGACTGTCCCGAAGTATGGCAGGCTTAAGCGTAAAATAAATAGTTTTATTGTTGAAGTATTCATTTCTGATCCTTTTGAGTTTAATTCGGAAATTTCCCGAGCACTTCTTTCACGGTTGTACATCAAAACTTCCGCTAGTACGGAAATTTGAACTCAGCACTTGAAATAGTAAGCGTTACATAGTCTTCGGAACCCCGAGTATTAAGCTTCTTAAATTTGACAAGAATTTTACGCTATTGCTGGCGTTGATTCTACAGAATGCTTATTTGAAGAGTAGCAACAAATGACTGAACTAAACTGTTATTGATCAACCAAATTTTAGTTGAAAAAACTTGTGTTTTACATCAAAGGTAAGAAATAATACCAATAGTTTTACTAACGTATTTACATATGTACTATTAGTACCGGCACATATGACCTTAAACCCAGTCAAACGTATGAGTGATAACGTCCCTCGGTGTTGCCGAGTCGACAAGCACACTATTCACCGAAAATATTTTCTAAAGTACAAAATTGCTTATTTTACTTCAAAAGCCTATAAGCATAATCCATACATTAATTTGTTCTATAACTATCTCAAGCTAAAATAAGTTTTTTTTTAAAAAATTCATTTTGTGCATTCAGAGCTTTATAAAGGTCTTATGTTGAATGTTGTTGTATATCTTAACGTGAAAGAATATAATTCGCCCAAGGAAAGTCTAAAATTTGATAAAAATCACTTACAATGTGATCACCTTAGTTGTACCAATAATATACTATCAATTAGGTCAAAAACCCAGGTGGGTTTTAAAGTGGGTTTTTTCGGGCTGGGCCCACTTGAGCAAACTCTGTCATGAACTTGGAAATTTTAAGCGTTCAACTTCTTAATTTTTGATCTTTTTAACGGATTTCCATCAAGGTAGTAATTCAGCAACAAAAACGACTTTATTCTCCATACATCTGATCCATTATTTAATCGTGGAAAAGGGAGAATCAAAACAGGAGCGTAGTCAAGCAAAATTCGTTTTGTAGCAGTTACAGCGGTGATGTCTGTTCTTGAGTTGTGATTTTGTGCAGATAGTTCCACATTGACTGATACTTGCAGTAAATTTTTCTTTCTTGTTTAAGAATAGTGACAGTGACAGTGATTTATCATACAGTATTAATGGTGTTTCAGTGGAAAGTACAACGTTTTAATTGCTTCTTATTATAATAAGATAAATGAAGGCAAACAGTTTCTTAACTTTGATGTGAAGTTAAATGTTTTACGGTATAAGTAATAATTCACAATCTCGTCTTTAGCTCCGAATTTATGACTTTAATGTGAAAGTTGACTTTCATAACGATTTATGAGTAATCTAAAATACTACTAGAACTATACTTTGTTCAAAGATGCTTCACTTTATTCGGTTTATCTTCAATAAACTTATTACAAATACCTATTTAACTGGAAACTTAAGACTATTTAAATTCCAACAAAGACTGAAACATAAAAATAAAAATTATAAATAAAACTTCGTTTAAACTTAAGCATATATAATAATAAAATAATTTGTTTGCTGTATATTAAATATGTTCTTTTTAATAACGTAATACGGTTTATGTATTATGTTTTATTCCTTAAATGTTGGAGTCTCTGCTGCCGAGTTATAGTTTTGTGATTTTTTTATAGCGTTTCTCAAAGTTATGTTCATTCGATTGAATTCTTATTACAGATGGTTTGTGATTTAAATATGTTACTCAAATTGACTCCTAGGAGAACAAAAAATGTATTTGTTTTGTAAATGTTTTGTATGTAATATTTTGTATTCAGCCGAATACAAAATTCTCAATTGCCAATACAATAGTGTCGCGAAACCCTGACGCGTATCGAAGTTCTATCTCAAAGTAATATAATGCTATCTTCACTAAATATAATATTCTATTTTAATACATCTTTTTGTCTGGTGAGAGTCTTAGGGATTTATTGTTTAACTTGCAGCTTCAAGGTAATGTTTCAAAGATTTCTCAAGAAACTCCGATTCCTACCATTGGATATATGGCAGGATTTCTTTTCTTTTCTGATTCTCGCTTGGGGTGGTGACCGTACTGTTGTAATAAAGATTAAGAAAAAGTTAACTGTTTCGACGTAATTGCATTCTTCATCAGTGACTATAGTTTTGATTACTCTTACAGGTTTTCTTGTACATTTTTAAATGTTGATTTGTATCAAAGTAACTTATCAGTCTATTCGGTTCTCGTGTTCTTCGCGTATCACTGTCATAGTAAAGCTGCTTTGTAAACATTTTGTAACATCCATTAAAATTAGATACTATAAATACATAATATGTTTATTAGAGAATTTAGAAGCAAATGACTGCTTCCATTTTAAGAATGAAATATCTAGTTTAACGTCTCACGATCACGCGCTGAGGCTAATGTAGACAGTGATGATGAGAAATGAATGAAATGTTGGAATGAAGAAAAGGGGAGGAAACAGAAGAACTCTGAGAAAGCCCTATGCGCACGGTGCTTGCTCACCACAAAGCTCACTTGGTCTGGGATCGGTGCTTTAGTTGAGAACCGTCCAAGTTGAGAACCGGTGCTTTAACTTACAAACGATAAAATTGAAATAATAATCAGTACGTCAAAGGCCAAAACTTTTTTCTGCTTCTAATGTGACTACTAGCTCAAACACGTTTTACACTCAGTTAGCTACTCTGATTTCACTCAAAGTAAATGCACAGTTTTGAACCTCGCTGCCCACTACCTCCGAAGAATGTAAAAATGTCTCACTCAGTTGACGATCTCTGGTCTAGGGCTTAGAGCGTTGGACTCATGTATGTATAGTCCCGGGTTCAATCCCCTGATGGAGTACACCAAATTTTCGCAATCTACCCAGCGTCGTGATGTACACTGGGATCATTTAAATAAAAGACGTATCGGCCATTTGGTCTAGAATTTCCTCGGTACACCTGTTGGAGGCAGGTAACACAATGGGTTGACTAAATATTCGTCACTCAGATAGACGTAGTTCCTGCAATCTCTAACATATAGCGTTGAAGCCGGTTCATTGCAACAAGGTCTATTACACTGTGTAGTTTGGTTTGGTTTTGGTTTGATGAAGTATATATTCGATTGTAATAAATATACGTCATGTGGCAGCGCCGTACACATTGAAGAGTATATTTTACAAAGCATTACATTTGTTCTATTTTCGATACTTCATTTATTTCTGGAAGCAAGGGTAAATGTTGCTCAAGAAAGACAGAAGTGTTGCAATGGAAGAAGACCCACAGAGAGCAGTAGCGTAGACAGAATGTGTGTTTGGAGGGGGGCAAGTGCTGTTATAGGTACATATAGAAAAATACCAAACAAAAAAGTACTTTTCTGATTTTACATACTGTATGAAGGCTATCTGTGTTAAAACTCAATGTTATGAAATGCTACAAATTTTTCTTTTTTAAAAAAATAGTAGTACATCCGAAGGTATATTACATATAACTTCTATTGAATGATAAGGTTCATTACATTGGCTAATGTATATAAGTTAATACGATGTGCATTGTATTTTGTTAATACAATTTGGTGTGTTTTTAGTGCTAATATAGACCAGAAAAAATTGTGATCTTCCCTTCATTTATTCTCTTAAAGAATTCCTTTAAAACAAAGGATCTTTGGAAAGTATTATGTTAAAACATTTCATTTTTGATGTAAATGACTTCATTAACCTTTTTTCTCTATATAATGGGTATGCACTATGAGTATACTGTACATGTGGCTGTTTCACTTACGATATAAATTATTTTTTCACATTTTTCTGTTTCATTGTATACAATTAATGTATAAATCGTATAGAAACGAATTAAATGAACAATTAGTTACCTACTTAATTGTTATTTTAACTTATAATGATTTCCACTTTTAAAGTGTATTTAAATAAATATTTAAGGCGTAGAGTGAGCTGAAAGCTTAGTCGTTAGAACTTGTGTTTGGTGCATTTCAGTGTTTGGTTTCTACGAATATAGTCATGGGTGTAATTAGGGGTAAAAGTGTGGAGAATGCAGGTGGACGCCGTCCCCTCGCTTCCAGGATATATCCGTGGCGTCCCCCCACTTTGTAACTTAATTACAATGTGCAAAGATAGGTACGGGTAAGTAGTAGGAATATGGGAGTTCTGCGCCACTGACCCTCTACCCACTTTCCCAGTCCCGCCTGAAGCAGACAACGAGTTTCCCAGTGCCGCCTGACACACTATGCCGGAAGACACAGGGAGGATACGAGAAATCGAGCATCGTGAATCGTGAGCTCACGGTCTTTTACGACCTCCATTTTAGGGGTGAATTCGTTCCCTTTTATGACCACTTTTAAGGGGGTGTATTCGTTTTCTTTTACGAGCACATTTTAGGGGGTGAACTCATATCCTTTCATGAGCATATTTTTCAACCCCTACGAACACATAACAGAACAAGGGTATACTCGTTCTCTTTCATGAGCACTTTTTCAACATAGCAGACAATGAACATAGCAAAGGGGTACGAACACATAACATAACAAGGGTGTACTCGTTTTCAACCCCTATTTTCACATAGGAGATAACACATAAGATTACGAACACATAGAAGAGAAGATAACACATAACACTACGTAACATACAGCAGAGGAGATAACACATAAGAGTACGTAACATAACAAGGGTGTATTCATTCCCTTTTATGAGCATATTTTCCAACCCCTATTTTAACATAGCAGAAATTACACTGAGATTATGAACACACAGAAGAGAAGATAACACATAGCACTATTTTAACATAACAGATAACATATAAGATTACGAACATATAACATAGCAAGGGTGTATTCATTCCCTTTTATGAGCATATTTTCCAACCCCTATTTTAACATAGCAGAAATTACACTGAGATTATGAACACACAGAAGAGAAGATAACACATAGCACTATTTTAACATAACAGATAACATATAAGATTACGAACACATAACATAGCAAGGGTGTACTCGTTTTCAACCCCTATTCTGAACATAGCAGATAACACATAGAAGAGCAGATAATACATAGCACTATTTTAACATAGTAGGTAACATAAGATTACGAACACATATAAGAGCAGAAGACTACATAACATAGCAGGCCTCCATTTTAGGGGTGAACTCGTTCTCTTTTATGAGCATATTTTTCAACCCCTATTATAACATAACAGAAATGACACTGAGATTATGAACACACAACAGAACAGATAATACATAGCACAGTTAATAAAAGAACATGGCTTATTTTCCAACCCTATTTTACCATAGCAGAAATTACACTGAGATTATGAACACACAACAACCTCCATTTTAGGGGTGTATTCGTTCCCTTTTATGATTACTTTTCCAACCCCTATTTTAAGACAATGAATACCTATGTAACATAGCGATTCGATACGCTCTTTGAACCGATTTGGATGAAACTAGGCATATGGGGGTTTACGACCATGCTGAGTACGAATATCATACATTTAGCAATAGATCATCAGGTACTACATGTCCCAAAATTAGTGGTCATCGAGGTCAAAGGTCAATATACTTAAAACCCAATAACTCGAAAACGAAGCAACGTATTGAGGTGCTGTTTCCAAATCTAGTAATAGGTCATCAACTAGCGCAAGTTCCAAAATAATGACCATCGAGGTCAAAGGTCAAAATACTTAAAACCTAATAGCTCGAAAACGGAGCCACATACTCAGGTGCTGTTTCCAAATCTAGTAACTGGTCATCAACTACTACAAGTTCCAAAATAGTGACCATCGTGAACAAAGGTCAAAATACTTAAAACCTAATAACTCAGAAACGGAGCCAAATATCGAAGTGGTGTTTCCACATTTAGCAAGAGGTCATCAGGTGCTACAAGTTTCAAAAATAATGGTCATCGAGGTCAAAGGTCAAAATACTTAAAACCCAATAACTCGAAAATGAAGCAACGTATTGAGGTGCTGTTTCCAAATCTAGTAATGGGTCATCAACTAGTGCAAGTTCCAAAATAGTGACCATCGAGGTCAAAGGTCAAAACTCAGCAACGGAGCCAAATATCGAAGTGGTGTTTCCACATTTAGCAAGAGGTCATCAAATACTACAAGTTCCAAAAATAGTGACCATCGAGGTCAAAGGTCAAAGTACTTAAAACCTAATACCTCGAAAATGGATCCACATACTGAGATGGTGTTACCACGTTTAGTAATAGGTCATCAACTACTACATGTCCCAAAATTAGTGGTCATCGAGGTCAAAGGTCAAAGTACTTAAAACCTAATACCTCGAAAATGGATCCACATACTGGGATGGTGTTACCACGTTTAGTAATAGGTCATCAACTACTACATGTCCCAAAATTAGTGGTCATCGAGGTCAAAGGTCAAAATACTTAAAACCTAATAACTCGAAAATGGAGCCACATATTGAGATGCTGTTTCCAAATCTAGTAACTGGTCATCAACTACTACAAGTTCCAAAATAATGACCATGGAGGTCAAAGGTCAACATACTTAAAACCAAATAACTCTTAAATGGATCCACATATTGAGGTGCTGTTTCCAAATCTAGTAACTGGTCATCAACTACTACAAGTTCCAAAATAATGACCATCGAGGTCAAAGGTCAAAGTACTTAAAACCTAATTACTCGAAAATGGAGCCACATATTGAGATGGTGTTTCCAAATTTAGTAATTGGTCATCAACTACTACAAGTTCCAAAAATAATGAAAGCCCAATGAACCAATGAATGCAAATAACTCTTAAACAGAGCAACGTATTGAGGTGCTGTTTTCAAATCTAGTAATACGTCATCAACTACTACATGTTCTGAAAACACTGACCATCGAGGTCAAAGGTAAAATATTTAAGCCTTAATAACATGTAAACAGCGTGTCGGATAAAAAACTTGTGTGACCTATTCAGTTTTGTACCAAGCAGAAAAAGGGAAGAATGAATCAATTTGAGTGGTTTATTTGCTATTTTACTAACGAGGAATGCCATTTTGTACTACTCAAACAAACGAAGGAATAAATTTGTATTAACCTAAGAAAAGCGAAAAATGCTCATTTTAATTAAACGAATTAATAAATTTATACTAACTAGGAAAAAAAGCGAAGAAGGACTATTTTGTACTACTCCAATAAACGAAGAAGTATTCAGTTTTGTACCAACTAGAAAAACAGACCGAAGGAGGACCATGTTAACTATTTAAATAAACATAGGAATAAATTTGTACACCGAGGAAAAGCAAAGAACCAACCAACCAACTGGAAAAGTGAAGAAGAGCCACTTCAACAATCTTTGAATATTATATCATTAGGTACTGTTTAAACAAACGAGAAATGACAATTTTAACTAGCTCAGAATTTATGTAACAAAAGAACAAATTTGAATGTTCTGTTTTTGTATCAAACCAGAAAAAACCTAAGAAGGATCATTTTAACAAGTTCATAATTTCTGTACTTTTTCGTGCTATTCAAGTGAAAGAAAGAAATAAATTGTGTCCTCAAAAATGAAAGTTCAATTTAGCTAGCTGAGTATTTTATATCATCTTGTAGTATTTAAATATACGAAGAAAGCGAACATGGACCATTTTACTCAAATTTGGATGGAGTATTTATATTTGTATGAACCAGAAAAAAAATGAAGAAGGTCCGTTTTGACTAGTTCAATACTTCTGTACAATTTTGTACTACCCAAATAATCACAAGAAAATCAAAGAAGGGTCATCTTAACTAGATCAGCATTTTATACCTTTTTGTGCTATTCAAATAATAGAGGGAACAAATTTCAGTGGTCTATTTTATTTTTGTACCAATCAGAAGAAAAGCAAAGATATGCCATTCTCAGACTTTTATACCATTTTACTACTCAAACAAACAATGAAGTATTTAGTTTTGTACGAACCAGAAAAATTTGATTGGATTATTTCCTTAGGTACCAACTGGAAAAAGTGAAGGGCCATTATTCAAATAAACGAAGGAATACCAGAAAAAAATAAGTGAAGAATGAATAAAATTTAGGTGGATTATTTTCTATTGTACCAACTGACAAAGAGAAGAAGAGCTACTTTAACTAGCTCATTATGTACTGTTTAAGGAAACGAAAATTGACCATTATGTAAGTTTTGAACTACTGAAATGTTCTATTTTTGTATCAATCAGAAAAACCCGAAGAAGGATAATTTTAACAAGTTGATAATTTCTGTGACGAAAAAATAATTTCGATGTTCTACTTTTTATACCAACGAGAAAAAAATGAACTAGCTGAATATACGAAATAATAAATTTAAGTGACCTATTCAATTTTGTACCAATGAGAAATGGCTCAGCAAAAGGCGAAGAAGGACTAGTTTATATAATTTTACTACTCAAATAAACAATGAAGTATTTAGTTTTGTGCCACCAAGAAAACAAATTGCACCATTTTGAAGTATTCAAATAAACAAAGGAATAAATTTGAGTGATTTATAATTTGTGTCAACTCTAAAATCAATTAAACGAAGTAATGCATTTGAAAAACCGAAGTTGAGTATTTTATAGCATTTTGTATTATTTCAACAAACAAAGGAATAAGCAAAAAAAAGGATCATTTTATATCAGTTTAAACTAGTCTAATAAATTTGAGTGACTTATAATTTGTGTCAACTCTAAAATCAATTAAACGAAGTAATGCATTTGAAAAACCGAAGTTGAGTATTTTATAGCATTTTGTATTATTTCAACAAACAAAGGAATAAGCAAAAAAGGATCATTTTATATCATTTTAAACTAGTCTAATAAACGAAGGCATAAATATGAGTGAGCTATTTAATTTTGTAGCAACCAAAGGATTTTCACGAAAGAACAAAATTATACTAATCAGAAAAAGCGAAGAAGACCCATTTTAACTAACTGAAAATTTCTGTACCTTTTTGTACTATTTAAACAAACGATGGGGTAAATTTGAGTGACCTGTTTTTTATACTAACTAGAAAAATCGAAGAAGGTACCTTTATACTAGCTCAATGAACGAAAGAACAAATTTGGGTGTTCTACTTTTTTATACCAAACAAGGAAGAACCATTTTAACTAGCTCAAACACAATTTTAACTAGCGCAGAATTTCTGTAACAAGAAAGAAAAGCAAAGATATGCCATATTAAATATTTAAATAAACGAGGGGATAAATTTAAGTGATCTATTCCATTTTGTACCAAGGAGAAATGCCATTTTTATCTAGCTTAGAATTTCTAGTGCATGTTGTATTATTTAAACAAAACGAAGGGCTAAATTTGAGAAAGGGAACATGAACCATTTTACTCAAATTTAGATGGAGTATTTAGCTTTGTATGAACCAGAAGAAAAAGTAAAGAAGATCCGTTTTAACTAGTTCAATATTTCTGTATAATTTTGTACTACCCAAATAAACGAAATTTATTACAGTGAGCTCAGTGTTCATTTACAGAATGAAATAATTGTTTATCTTTCTCTAAAAACATTTCTACTATTTTGTTGATATAATAATCACACTCTGTAATGTATTCATATACCAGATTAAATTTTTTCTCCACAGTATAAGTGTTCTTAATATTACAACCTTTAAAATGCTTCTTTAAATAAAGTTTATAGATTTTCTCTCTCATTTCACATTTAATTAAGATCGTCCACACATTTTGCAATCAAAGTAAGAAGTTTTCAAAGTTCCATGTTGCTGCAGATATTTAACAGTTGTATTGCTAGTATAGTGTGGGTCCGCCTATTGCTCAACGATTCAATTCCTTCCTCGTCTAAGTTCAAAAAGACAAATATATATTTTTGCATTTATGTATTTTATTATAATGGAATATAAGTTTATGGAGTATATTTGGAAAATAATAGAACATACATCATGATGTTTTGTATTGCTTGAAACATACTATTTAAGACGGAGAATGCATAGAATGTTTTTATTGTAGATATATAAAATTATTTATTTGATTGGTTTTTGCTGAAGATCAGAAAAAATGACTAGCATGGAAATTGTTTATGTTTCTCCTAGAGAAAAAGAAATTCAGCGTGAAAACGAAAAACCTATACTGTTAATTCACCCGTCTGACCCCGATTTGCCAGATGAATTACGTGATAAAGTGAGAATCATATATCCAACACAGGAAATAGAAGATGTGTATTATTTTAGACGCTATAATAGATATAATGATGAAATACTCCCGGAAAGTGATGATGACAGTGTTTCAAATATTACCTGTTTTGAACTGGAAGCTAATGAGTGCGACTGTACTAGTGAAACTATTAGTGATACATGTGTTATACAATTATTTAATGAGTATACATCAAATTCAGTATTATTATGTGAAGCATGTTCTAAACATAATGAGAATGAAAAAGATCACAACTGTTTGCTGCAATATGATTACGAATTATTGCAAAAGGTGTGGACGATCTTGATTAAACGTGAAATGAGAGAGAAAATCTATAAACTTTATATAAAGAAGCATTTTAAAGGTTGTAATATTAAGAACACTTATACTCTGGAGAAAAAATTTAATCTGGTATATGAATACATTACAGAGTGTGATTATTATATCAACAAAATAGTAGAAATGTTTTTAGAGAAAGATAAACAATTATTTAATTCTGTAAATGGACACTGAGCCCACTGTAGCATATGCATTTGATTGTGTAAGAATAGAAGAACTTGAACTGTTAAATGGATCAATTTGTAGTATTGTAGATAACTAACATTGGACTCTGGCAACTGAATTGTCAGGGAGAGCCAATTTAAATCTTATGTTCAAATATGTAGTTAATGACCGGAAAAATTGAGACTTCAATGTAACACCACAAAGGTATAAAATTCTGAGCTGTTTTCTTCTGATTGTTACAAAAATGAAATAATGGACCTTCATGGTTGGTATAAGTCCCACAAATTTATTCCTTCGTTTATTTGAATAACACAAAAAGGTATAGAAATTCTGAGCTTATTCCGTCGTTTGTTTGAGTAGCAGATTATGGTATTTCTTTGTTTATTTGAGTATTACAAAATGTACATAAAATAGACCTTCTCCGTTTTTTTTTAATTGCAAACAAAATTGAATAGGTCACTCAGTTTTAATAGCACAAAAGGTACAAATTGACCTTCTTTGCTTAAGCCACTCAAAATTTATTCTTTCGTTTCTTTGAGTTAGTTAATATGGTTATTTGATTAGTACAAAATGTTAATTCTTTCCTTTTCCTGCTTGTTTTCAAAACTGAATAGGTCACGAAAATTTATTCCTTCGTTTATTTGATTAGCTAAATTGGATCTCCTTCGCTTTCTTCGTTTATTTAAATAGCACAAAAAGATATAAAATGCTGAGTTATTTAAAATGGTATTTCTTGTTGATACCAAATTGAATAGGTCACTCAAATTTATTCATTTGTTGATTTGTGTAGCACAAAAATACTCAACTAGTTAAAATGGCCCTTCTTTGCTTTTCTTCTGATTGGTATAAAATTGAATAGATCACTCAAATTTATTCCTTCGTTTATTTAAATAGCACATAAAGGTATAAAATGATCCTTCTTCGCCTTTTCTTTTCCTGCTTGGTTTTTTCATTCGTTTGAATGGCACAAAAGTACAGAAATTCTGAACTAGTTGTTTATTTGAATACTACTGAGCTGGTTAAAAAGACATTTCACGCTGGTACAAAAAGTAGGACACCTAAACAAAACGTATATAAATTCTGAGCTAGTTAAATTGGTCTTTCGTTTATTTGATTAGTACAAAATGGTTCTTCTTTGTTTGGTATAAAAAGTAGAACACTCAAATTTGTTCTTTCGTTCATTGAGCTAGTATAAAGGTACCTTCTTCGATTTTTCTGGTTAGTACAAAAAACAGGTCACTCAAATTTATCCCATCGTTTGTTTAAATAGTACAAAAAGGTACAGAAATTCTCAGTTAGTTAAAATGGGTCTTCTTCGCTTTTTCTGATTAGTACAATTTTGTTCTTTCGTGAAAATCCTTTGGTTGCTACAAAATTAAATAGCTCACTCATATTTATGCCTTCGTTTATTTAAATAGTTTAAAATGGTCCTTTTTGCTTTTTCTTTTTGTTTGTTGAAATAATACAAAATGGCCGTTTTTAGAGTTGACACACACAAATTATAAGTCCTTTGTTAATTTGAATACTCCAAAATGGTGCAATTTCTTTGTTTTTCTCGGTGGTACAAAAGTAAATACTCCATTGTTTATTTGAGTAGTAAAATTATAAAATAGTCCTTCTTCGCCCTTCTTCTTAGGTTGGTACAAAACTAAATAGACAACTCAAATTTTGAGCCAGTTAAATGCCTTTTCTCATTGGTACAAAATTGAATAGGTCACTTAAATTTATTCCATCGTTTGTTTAAATAGTACAAAAAGGTACAGAAATTCTCAGTTAGTTAAAATGGGCCTTCTTCGGTTTTTTCTAGTTAGTACAAATTTGTTCTTTCGTTAAAATACTCAGCTACAAAATTAAATAGACTAGTTTAAAATGATATAAAATAATCCTTTTTTTGCTTATTCCTTTGGTTGTTGAAATAATACAAAATGGTATAAAATACTCAACTTCGGTTTTTTTTTCAAATGCATTACTTCGTTTAATTGATTTTAGAGTTGACACAAATTATAAGTCCTTTGTTTATTTGAATACTCCAAAATGGTGCAAAACTAAATACTCCATTGTTTAAAATAGTCCTTCTTCGCCTTTTGCTGAGCCATTTCTCATTGGTACAAAATTGAATAGGTCACTTAAATTTATTCTTTCGTATATTTAAATATTCAGCTAGTTCATTTTTTCTCGTTGGTATAAAAAGTAGAACAACATCGAAATTATGAAATTGTTAAAATGATCCTTCTTCGGGTTTTTCTGATTGATACAAAAATAGAACATTTCAGTATTTCAAAAGTTACATAATGGTCAATTTTCGTTTGTTTAAACAGTACATAATGAGCTAGTTAATGTAGCTCTTCTTCTCTTTTCCAGTTGGTACAAAAGAAAACAATCCACCTATATTTTATTCATTCTTCACTTATTTTTTTCTGGTATACAAAATGGTATAAAATGGCATAAAATTTATCCTTTCGTTTGTTTAAATAATACAAGATGATTTAAAATTCTCAGCTAGTTAAAAATGAAATATCTTTGCTTTCTTTCTCGAAGTAAGCCAGTCATATTTATTCATTCTTCACTTCTCTCTGCTTGGTACAAAAGTGAATAGGTCACACAGGTTTTGTTTAAAGTTATTAAGGCTTAAATATTTGACCTTTGACCTCGATAGTGAGTACTTTTGGAACATGTAATAGTTGATGACCAGTTACTAGATTTGGAAACAGCACCTCAATACGTTGCTTCGTTTTCGAGTTATTGGGTTTTAAGTATTTTGACCTTTGACCTCGATGATCAGTACTTTTTAACATTTACTAGTTGATGACCTATTACTAGATTTGGAAACAACACCTCAATCCGTTGCTCCGTTTACAAGCTCTCGATGGTCATTATTTTGGAATTTGTAGTAGTTGGTGGTCGATTACTAAATGTGGAAACACCACCTCAATATTTGACTCCGTTTTCGAGTTTGACGTTTGACCTCGATGATTAGTATTTTGGAACTTGTAGTAGTTGATGACCAGTTACTAGATTTGGAAACACCACTTCGATATTTGGCTCCGTTTTCGAGTTTTGACCTTTGACCTCGATGGCCACTATTTTTGATATTTCTAGTAGTTGGTGACCGATTACTAAATGTGGAAACAGCATCTGAGTATGTGGCTCCGTTTTCGAGTAATTAGGTTTTAAGTACTGTGACCTTTGACCTCGATGACCACTATTTTGGAACTTGTAGTAGATGATGACCAGTTACTAGATTTGAAAACAGCATCTCAATATGTGGCTCAGTTTTCGTGTTATTAGGTTTTAAGTATGTTGACCTTTGACCTCGATGACCACTATTTTGGAACTTGTAGTAGATGATGACCAGTTACTAGATTTGAAAACACCATCTCAATATGTGGCTCAGTTTTCGTGTTATTAGGTTTTAAGTCTTTCTCGAAGTAAGCCAGTCATATTTATTCATTCTTCACTTCTCTCTGCTTGGTACAAAAGTGAATAGGTCACACAGGTTTTGTTTAAAGTTATTAAGGCTTAAATATTTGACCTTTGACCTCGATAGTGAGTACTTTTGGAACATGTAATAGTTGATGACCAGTTACTAGATTTGGAAACAGCACCTCAATACGTTGCTTCGTTTTCGAGTTATTGGGTTTTAAGTATTTTGACCTTTGACCTCAATGATCAGTACTTTTTAACATTTACTAGTTGATGACCTATTACTAGATTTGGAAACAACACCTCAATCCGTTGCTCCGTTTACAAGCTCTCGATGGTCATTATTTTGGAATTTGTAGTAGTTGGTGGTCGATTACTAAATGTGGAAACACCACCTCAATATTTGACTCCGTTTTCGAGTTTGACGTTTGACCTCGATGATTAGTATTTTGGAACTTGTAGTAGTTGATGACCAGTTACTAGATTTGGAAACACCACTTCGATATTTGGCTCCGTTTTCGAGTTTTGACCTTTGACCTCGATGGCCACTATTTTTGATATTTCTAGTAGTTGGTGACCGATTACTAAATGTGGAAACAGCATCTGAGTATGTGGCTCCGTTTTCGAGTAATTAGGTTTTAAGTACTGTGACCTTTGACCTCGATGACCACTATTTTGGAACTTGTAGTAGATGATGACCAGTTACTAGATTTGAAAACAGCATCTCAATATGTGGCTCAGTTTTCGTGTTATTAGGTTTTAAGTATGTTGACCTTTGACCTCGATGGTCATTATTTTGGAACTTGTAGTAGTTGATGACCAGTTACTAGATTTGGAAACAGCACTTCAATATGTGGCTCCGTTTCTGAGTTATTAGGTTTTAAGTATTTTGACCTTTGACCTCGATGGTCACTATTTTGGAACTTGCACTACCTGATGACCTATTACTCAATGTGGAAACACCACCTCAATATGTGGATCCATTTTCGAGTTTTGACCTTTGACCTCGATGGTCAGTACTTTTTTGATGACCAATTGCTAAATGTGGAAACAGCACCTCGATATGTTGTTTCGTTTCGAGTTTAACCTTTGTTCACGATGGTCAGTAGTTTGAGGACATGCTTATGTCATTTCTGTTATGTTATAATAGGGGTTGAAAAATATGCTCATAAAAGAGAACGAGTTCACCCCTAAAATGGAGGCCTGCTATGTTATGTAGTCTTCTGCTCTTATATGTGTTCGTAATCTTATGTTACCTACTATGTTAAAATAGTGCTATGTGTTATCTGCTCTTCTATGTGTTATCTGCTATGTTCAGAATAGGGGTTGGAAACGAGTACACCCTTGCTATGTTATGTGTTCGTAATCTTATATGTTATCTGCTATGTTAAAATAGTGTTATGTGTTATCTTCTCTTCTATGTGTTCGTAATCTTATGTGTGTTATCTTAAAATAGGGTTGGAAAATATGCTCATAAAAGAGAATGAATATACCCCTAAAATGGAGGTGGTTGTGTTTGTTATCTGCTCTGCTGTATGTTAGGATGCTAAGGGATTGAAAACGAATACACCTCTTCTATGTGTTCGTAGTCTCAGTATAATTTCTGCTATGTTTTCGTAGGGGTTGGAAACGAGTTCACCCCCTAATAAGTGGTCGTAAAAGAGAACGAGTTCAATCTGCTCTGCTGTATGTTCGTTATGTTACGTAATCTGATGTTCTGCTATGTGTTCGTAGGGGTTGGAAAATATGCTCATAAAAGGGAACGAGTTCACCCCTAAAATGGAGGTCATAAAAGAGAACGAGTTCAATCTGCTCTGCTGTATGTTCGTTATGTTACGTAGTCTGATGCTCATAAAAGGGAACGAGTTCACCCCCTAAAATGGAGGTCATAAAAGGGAACGAGTACACCCCCTTAAAAGTGCTCATAAAAGGGAACAAATTCACCCCTAAAATGGAGGTCGTAAAAGACCGTGGGCTCACGGTTCACGATGCTCGATTTCTCGTATCCTCCCTGTGTCTTCCGGCATAGTGTGTCAGGCGGCACTGGGAAATTCGTTGTCTGCTTCACCCGGGACTGAGAAAGTGGGTAGAGGGTCAGTGGCGCAGAACTCCTACTACTCGGGTAAATTCATGCGTCTCCGTACCTTTTCAAATCCACTTTTACCTCTGAGTGCAAGTAAAGCTGTACTCTGGCCAAGGGTGCCGATTTCTCTGTAAATTTGGGGGAGGGGGCATCTACATGCAAAAGGCATACATAGGGATTTGAAGACAAATTGCATTCAAATTATACCAAATATGGTATATTCATAAATACAATGCGAGGAAGCCCACATGAGCTTTGGGGGGGGGGGCTAGGTCCTCCAGGATCGGCGCCCTTGACCCTGGTTTCAACAATACATACATGATGCATTAGTATCGGGTATTTTAAATTATTGCCCCACACTTTCGACCATAGCCGGACAAGCAGACAAGTGATCGCTCCGGCCACTTTTTTTTTTTTTTAATACCAAAGTTACAACAAATGCAGAGACATTTTGATTTTCAGTGTAGTATAAGAAAATGAATGCATTCAGAGACGCAGGTGTGGAATTGGTAGGGAAAAATGTTTAACATTGTGGCCAGTATTTGAAGCTTGATTCATACACATAATCCCTAACGGTTGAGCTATACGGATAACTTATATTTTGCAGTATTATTATATTTTAATTAGTTTATTTGACTCTGTGAATAATTTTTCGAGTTAATTTTATAATCACCATCTATTTGCAGTAAATTGAACAGAATATCAAAAACTCTGCAGTATGAAAATGGAAAGTGGAATTCACATTAAGGGCGGTGGGATACTGTCATGACACTTTATAACATTGTTCTGCTTTTATTTCAATTGTTTCGTATTGTTCACAATGTGTACAAACTCACGGAGCTCCTGTTCTACTGTGTTTTACAGGACTGTAAAAGCTTTATATTTTACAGGACTATGAAGTGCTTTATATTTTTCAGGGTTAAAATTTTGTATTGATTTTAAGGTTAAGATTTTATGTCGAACCCAGAAATTTGTCCCAGTATAAACCGTTGAACCACTTAAGTTTGACGTGAAACAAATCCATTCCACAAAGCTAAATTCTTTCCCTTTTATAAAACTATACATTTTTCGTCTTTCTTCAAATGATACAGAAAGGTAGTAACATAATTTTATGGATTATTAAATAGACCCTCTACTGTACTTTTAGAAATCTGTTATGTTGCAGCCGAAATAATTTTTCAAATTTCAATTAGCAAATTACTATAGGAAATTAAGGATTTACCATTTCGCATTGCATTGATAATCCTTTTCAATACTATTATTAATTAATATTTCCAATTATTCATTCTGAATCATTCTAAACAATGCTTTTACCTTTCTGTATAACACACCATCCTCAGATTCATATTGAAAATAAGTACGTCACTTTATGTGGTTTTATAAACTAGAGAAAAATTTAGTTTTGTACATAAACGTTTATTTCACATCGCTACGTTAAGTGGTTCAAAAATTATAAAGCGAGAACAATTCTGAATTAGGCATAAAATTTTAACCTTCAGAAAGGTTAAACACAATTTTAATCCTGGAAACGTTGTCAATATATGGACAACAAAGCAAAAGAGGTTATAACAAATTGAGTCATGGTTATTTCAACTAATGAAGGAGGTTATATTAGACGAGATACTCGGTTACTAGAATTAATTTACCCTATTACATTAACCGAGTAAACGGGTTATTTCAATTAATTGAACAGGTTAAATTAACCGATCTACTCGGTTAAACATTTTGCTCTACCTTATTACATTAATCGAGTAAATATGTTTTCTTAACTAATTTAATTTGTTTTATTAACCGATCTACTTGGTTATACTTTTGTCCTACCGTGTTACTTTAACCCAGTAAATGGGTTACTTTCTGTAATCGAATATGTTATATTAACAAAAATACTCGGTTACTGCAGTTGATGCACCCTGTTTCATTAACCGAGCAGCAGTGTTGGGTAAGTTACTTTTAAAAATGTAACGCGTTATAAGTTACTTTACTTTCTCTTAAAATGTAACGCGTTACTTGCCCCCCAAAAGTAACTGTTACTTTACTTCGAAAGTAACGCGTTACTTTTAGGTCTGAAACTTTAAAAATGTGAAAAAGTTATGACTGCAATTTTCCGTACTACTACTACTACTACAGATATTATTATTATTATTATTATTATTATTATTATTATTATTATTATTATTATTGCACGTTCTGAATCGCTTTATGTAAATGCAAATTTTTACTTGATATATGAACATTTTCATGTAACGCAACACTGATAAAATGCCATACTACGTTACTCGTTGGGATGGACACGAGCGAGTTTTCTTTGACACTCGATTCGACTAGAAACAGACATCTTTGAGCTCGACTCGAAGAATTTCCTCCAACTCGACTCGAATTGAGGTCGAGTTCAGAGTCGACTCGAGCCAAATCCGGTGTGTAGTTTCGAGTACATTTTTCAAGTATATTACATAGACAATATAATTATTATCAATGACACTACTACTACTACAACTATTATTATTATTATATTATTATTATTATTATTATTGATTATAACAACACTGTATATAAAAAGAAAGATAGGCGGTTTGTATTTGAATACTAAAAAGCTAGTTGATTGCCAACCTCGGTAGTCGTGAAATCTAGGAGTCAAGGACATTGTTCACGTTGGGTTGAGGGTCTAGGTTGAGTATTCGGGCTCGAGCCAAACACTTAAAAGTTATAGGACACTGACCAAATATCTTCAAAACTGCTTGGCCGGGTTTAGAATGGTCAACGACTCGAGCAGCTCGACTCACAGCTCATTCACTATCGACCCGAACCGAGAAGTGCGCCGAGTTAACAGCTCACCCAACCGACTCGGCTAGAGCCCTCGGCTCAGTTGAGCCGAACCGAGCAAATGGCTCATCCCTACCAAGCCAGCTCCAACGGATGGTTCACCCCAAGTGAGCCGGCTCGA
The DNA here is from genome assembly GCF_964235325.1 of Thermobia domestica. Classification (NCBI taxonomy): domain Eukaryota; kingdom Metazoa; phylum Arthropoda; class Insecta; order Zygentoma; family Lepismatidae; genus Thermobia; species Thermobia domestica. The sequence continues at coordinate 168,584,671 of NC_137471.1, read as the reverse complement.
GCCATCTTCTCAGTTGAGCCAAGCCGAGCTGAGCTTGTTATAAAAAATCTATTGTGGTCTCGTTATCGAGACGAGACGAGATGCGAGCAGTGTCCCCTCTCGTGAGCAACACTAAAAGTATTCCATGGCTTTCGTTTTCCAGTGCAATCAGGCCATGAAAATGAACGAGCAATTTATCAAACTCGACTGGACTCTAAACTTGACGCGAAAACCTGAATCGGCTCGGAACTCGACTCGAGGATATTACTCTTGACTTGACTCGAAACTCGACTTGAATTCGAGTCTACCTTTAACTTGACTCGTGTTCATCCCTATGCGTTAGAAAAATGGTTGCTTATTATTATTCTGCTAAACTAATTATATAATACTAACAATGTTGTTATCTAAAATTAAAAATAAAGAATATAGAGAAACATTACACTACTCTAAAATCAACAAGATTCTAGGATAAGCAAACTGATCTGAAAGAACTCCAATATTACATACCATCAGCAAACTATTTTCTAGTAATAAAGTAGGCTTGCTCATCAAAACACAGTTTATTCATATTAACCCCTTACTGTAAATCGTTAATTATGACACCCTAGTTGTTGATAAATATTTTCCGCCGAGGCACTTCAGACACTACTTTCAAATTCTGTCCACTATCATCCTCAGCTCTTGAGAAAAAAAAGTATTCTTTCAAATGTTCGAACGGTAAAATATTTTCGTTCTCCATCTTTATAAAAACAACACCAATCAAAGTAAAATAGACTATCGGTATCATTGCACTCCTAGTTCACTCAGTGAATGTATTGATTTGTAGCTGTCAAAATCTTCCAGGTGCTTGCAATCAGTACACGTGATTTCCCTAAGGCTATCTTCATTAAAAAAAAACAGCAAGTGGCACTACGAACTTATCTCTTTTTTCTCTGTGTTTCTGTGACTGTCGGTCACTGACATACGTAGTTCATGCTCGATTGTTTCATTCTGAGAAATTCATTTACAGGAAGGAAACATTTGTTTCCGAAAAACAAAAATATAAATATATTGTAGTTACTCATCCGAAATGTAACGCGAAAAAAGTAACGCAATCTAGGTACGTTACTTAAAAATGTGTAACGCGTTACCGTTACAGTTACTTTGGAAAAAATGTAACGCGTTACTAGGAAACATTACTTAAAAAGTAACACATTACAAGTAACGCGTTACTTGCGTTACGTTACTTCCCAACACTGCCGAGCAGTCGGTTATTCCAACATACTAACTTGGTTACCGGTTAAAGGATATGATTGATAGTGGTAAGTACGTGATCGGTTAGCGTACCCCTGTGAGTTATTACACTGTAACCTAGCAATATTAACCTGTAACGCAAGGTTGGTATCACCTTCTCTCGTTAACCATTTTGGCTTGGCTGCTTGGACACACGTCTGTTTTCCATATATTGACAAACTAACTTGGTTACTGTCCACCTTTTTCTTGTTTACTAGTAACTCTTTTTTCCGTGTAGGCTCGGTTTGAGTCTCTCCGCTACCATATACCTTTTATTACAGTATTTTTATTTATAATTTTTACTTCATTAATTTTTATTTAAATCTCATTTTCCATTGGGAGTGTGACCCTTGTACTTTAAAAAATTTAGAAAATCATTGACCTTTAAAATTCTTTTGCCAATAGTTGATGGGAAAACGACAACCTGAAAAGACCGTATTCCGACGGATTGCTGAGGCTTTTTTTTTTTTCTCGAAGAAAGCGTTTGCAACTAGCAAATTTTCATTGTATAGAACAGTGTTGTTCCTAGTAGTCGTGATAGTGAAAAATGTGCTTTCAGGGGGAAAATGTATTGACTGTTATAAGTTTTTCACATTAGGCCCACAGACATGCTAATTGAATTATTCTTAATGTTCATTATTAGCTGCTCAGTTCTAATTTTTATGTCGCTTTTAAGCATTTGTAAGTCATTCAGAGAAATTTTCCCTTTATATAGCACTTAAATCGTACTGAGAATTGTAGAAATGTACTGCGTATGTAACAAGTGCAACATTACTGGTGGGAATTCGCCATGATTTTCATTGCAGTGCTACGCATCTTTTCTGCTGTCTGTCGACTGGTCGGAAAGGCAACTTTCCTCCGGCGGCGCCGGCGCATTTATGCGCCTTTCCGGTTGTTTGCCGACTGCTCGAAAGGACCTCTTTTCGATGTCAGCTTCTCAGTTCTCCCACAGGCGGCATCCGACCTCTTGCCGCAGTCGAAAAGTAGCCCTTTGCCGACTGGATATCAACCCTTCAGGAAGGCAAAATTTTCACCACCTTTTACAGTAGCTTTGCCTAATTTTGCCTCCGTGCTATGATTTCACATGAGGGGCACAATTCCTAGTTCTGAAAGTATATAATACTTCCATGTCGCATTCAATTTCTTCTTTTTTGGCTGAGAGTGCTGCAAAAAAACCAAAAGGAACAAATTTTATACTGGGACACACACAAAAAGAAATGCAAGTATTTTATACTTCAAGAACTTCCTAGGGTGCTCGTTGTCGAGAAATCATAGCATAGAGGAAGACTTAGGCAAGACTAATGTAAAAGCTGATGAAAATTTTGCCTTCCTGAAGCGTTGATTTCCAGTCGGCAAAGGGCCACTTTTCGATGGCGGCAAGAAGTCGGATGCCGCCTGTGGGAGAATCGGGAAGCCGATGTCGAATAGTTACCTTGCCGAGCAGTCGGCAAACAGCCGGAAATGAGCATTAAATGCGCCGGCACCGCCGTCGGAAAGTTGCCTTGCCGATCAGTCGGCAAACAACTGTAAAGGTGCAGTAAATGCGCCGGCGCCGCCGTCGAAAAGCGGCCAGCATCAGGAGTCGGCAGAGGGTCGGAAAGAAGTCTTTCCGACTGTTTTGCAGACTCTGGCGGACGGCAACAGTCGGCAAAGGGCATTTTTTATGATTTTCGACTGCTTGCCGCCTCGGCAAAAGGTCGGCAATTTTGAACATGTAGATCCTCGTGCCGCCGCGGACGGGTGCCGGCTGTCTACCGGCGGCAATCCCCCTCTCCGACCGCGGCATCCTGATGGGGATGGAACATCTATGAGTTAATTGTACCTTGTATTGCACGAATGCAAGTTGCATCTGTACTGTAATTCAGGTAGTATATTTTTCACAAACAAAACAGCTGTATATATATATATATATATATATATATATATATATATATATATATATATATACATCAGCTAATGATTATGGCAACAAACATTATTCGAAGCTTTCTTGCACCCACTGGAAAACGTGAAGTATATTAATATTTATTTGCATATATTGTTATATGCATAATGCCCACCGACTTCGATATTACAAAATTTTAAGAAATAAATTTCACTTTTTATTTTGTGGTCAATTTGAAGGCATTTTTTTATACTACCATTAAGAAACCCATATACATCATATTACGAATGAATCATTATGGAACAATTTCATGTGTTACACGCAGCAGTGGTACCAATCTTTGAAAGTTTCATTTACAACTTTTTTCCTTTTTCTTTTTTAACTGATTTTGTGAGTAATGGTGCGTTCAGTATAAAGGTACAAGATTTTCTCTCTCTCTCTCTCTCTCCATCTCTCTCTCTCTCTCTCCATCTCTCTGTGTCTGTCTGTCTGTCTGTGTGTGTGTGTTTCTAGTTTCCGGCGTAAGCGTGTGGATACTGCCAAGTATACTTTCGTGTGTACATATGCTAGTGTGTGTGTGTGGCGGGGGTATATGAAGTATTAATTCGGATCGCGTACTGGAACTTATCGATATTAGTACGTACATACGAGCGGCCGTTACATCACACGATAACTTTGGACGAATGCGATTTTTTTTAATTTAGGGAGATCCTCTCGAGGGAGTTAATTAACGGAAGTGATTCGCCAAGTGGAAGTGGTAGAAATGGGCCATTTCCGATTTTAACGTTGATCACTATAGAGCTTACAAAATTTGGACGATTACTGTGTCTGAGTTGAGTTGATTTTAGTTTAGCGTCCCTTTCAGCAGCGAGGCTATATGAGACGTGGACCTACTGATTAACGTGGAATCCGAACCACATGAGCTCCCGCCGGGAATCGAACCCGGGTCTCCCACGCCAAAGGCGCGTACCATTACTGTGTCTGAATTTCATCATAATCTTTGAGTCTATGTCTCACATAAGCTCGATGCAGAAAGGGAATCCTAAACTTAAATAATTAACTAACGAGAAAACGATGAAAGTACAAAACTTAAGGTTTCGGCAGAAAACTAGCACAAAAATTTGGACTAGAAAAAGTTTTAAGTATCCAGTTGGAGGGGGAAGGAAAGGATGGGAACACAGACATAAGACCATAAAACACATTATTGAAATGGCAGTCAGTGATGATTATAGAGGTGGCTCTTGGGCCTAGAGTTTCGAAATTCCCTCTAAGGCATTTCCCGAGCGTGCACAATCTGAGTTACTAGAATTTTCACAGTACAATATTCAGGCATCGTTTATTCAATTTCCCCGCCCTGGAAAATCTAAAATGAACATTGCCTCCTATAGTGCTCAATATGTGTTACATGTGTTTTTGCAGTACTGCTTTTCACGTCCATTTAGACAGCCCCCCCTACACATTTCAAGACTCAATCGGAAATGATCTCGTTTTTACATCGTTTGTATAGAAATGTGCAGGCGAAATTTTCGTGTGTACACAATTAGGGGTACCTCCAGAACGAAAACAAAGTGGGGGCTTTCTAAATGATAGCCCCCCACCAACATGTCCAATTCAATCAGAAATTCTCGCAATCTTTTGTACATCGTTTGTACAGAAATGTGAAGGCAAAATTTTCGTTTGTACACAATTAGGGGTGCCCCCAGAACGTAAATAAACTGGGGATGTCTAAGTGGTAGCCCCCCACCATGTCCAATTCAATCACAAATTGTCGCAATCGTTTGTAGATCGTTTGTACAGAAATGTGAAGACGCAATATTCGTTTCTACACAATAAGGGGACCGCCAGAACGATAAAAAAGTTGAGGCTGTCTAAATGGTAGCCCCCACCATGTCCAATTGAATCACAAATTGTCGTAATCCTTTGTACATCGTTTGTACAGAAATGTGCAGTCGAAATATTCGTTTGTACACAATTAGGGGCGTCGCCAGAACGAGAAAAACGTGTGGGACTGTCTAAATGGTTGAAACATTAAAAAATGCGTCAGATACTATGGAGTATTTTTCTAACAAGACTTTGTACACACTATTGTGTCGATTGATATGTTCACACTATCGTGTGATTCACTACTTTGATCTGATTCTAACGATGATAGAATCAAATGTTTTTTTGTTTTTATATTTATATTTGTACTTACAATCATTATTGCTGAGTAAGTTTTTCACTCCTCGGCTCTTATTATTAAACTTATTCATTATTTCTTACGTGAGCTAAATCCTTATGAGAAAAATGCATTTTTTCTTTCTAACTTGCGCAGAAACCGTTATTCTCATCTCGTACAGGAATTGATAAGTGGAAGATATAAGAAATTCACGAAGTAGACTGTTAAAGGGAAAATTGTAACACAATATCTTGATTTATTTGAACATTTTCATTAAACTCATTTTGCAGAAACTATAGAATGCATGGTGAAGTATTTTAGTGCATTCGGCATTCTGACTTACGAGTAGGGTTGCTAACTGGCCGGTACCGGTATTTCACCGGCCTGGCCGGGAATATTGCAGTGATTTTGATTAAGGCCGGTGACCGATACAAACTTCTTATTAACCCTCTTCTGACCGGTATTTTGGAATCTGCAATCCAGAATATAACATTGAACATTGAAATTTTTCAACAGTGTCTGTACAAACACAAATTTCCGTTGTATTATGTATTATTGATATCTATAAATCTATGGCAGTTTTTTTTATTTATTTAACATAAGAAATTTGGTAACACTTAGATTTTATTGTAAAAGAATTTTATACATTTATTGAGAGTAGAAAATGATTTCTTAAAGCAATTTCCTTTATTTGAAGTGTAAGTTTATAGAAAAAAATTCATTTTATGAATCTACAATTGTTATGTAAAGATTAATATCCAGTATTATTCATCGGTTTTGTTAATTTTAAAGAAGTGGCAATTGCTGGAAATACAATAACGATCAATACAGTCTTCAGTTTCTCATTTGTACAGAGAATTCTGAGGGTTTCCCGGTAATTTTGTTTTCCTGAGTTGGCAACCTATTTACGAGATTTTGTTTCAACTCTGCTACGTAGTGGCTCCGTACTGACACTCCGCATGCAAATAAGTATGTAAGGCTACCATACGTCCCGGTTTCTTAAAATTTGTCCCGGTGTGCAGAAATTTTCCTTCTTGTCCTGTTTTTTTTTATTATTAATTACATATCAAAAGTTCTGAAAAGATAATAAAATTGACTTATTCCTTTTGCTTTCGATTCCGACAATACTATAGGAACAATTTCATTCTAATCTTTATTATTATTCCAATCGCTGCTTCCCCGGATATAATATGCAATGTTTAAATCCTCCTAACTGGCAATCTTATCACCAAAAGTAAGAATGTATACCCCGAGGTAGCAACAAATTCTTGTGACGTTGCATACCAGCCCCGAAAACATTTTTTTTCTTCTTCAGAAAAACAATTATGCAAATTGGTTTCTTTTAGTTCGCATTTTAGGTTAACAAAAATAAATCAGTCCATTGAAATTTGGAAACAACTTCATAAATCTGGATTTTTTTCTTTATAGACATGTAGAGCATGTGAGGTGGTATGTGTAATAATATTGAAAATATAATTTTTGCCTAAATAGTGTATGTTCACTGATTGCTTTTATATTGTATAACAGCTTCTAGCTTCTATAATAATTTTTAGCACTGTTGATTAAGTATGGACTATATTAATACATTATTTTAAGTTGTGTAATTAGTGCGATGCTGTAGTAAAATTCGAAAGATAATATTAATACAACATGCAATATTTACTACTAATTTGTAATATGTCCCGTTTTTTCTGTTTTCAAAAAATATGGTAGCCTTAAAGTATGCTAAACCATACAAAATAAATTGTACTGTAAAATTGTACCCCTCTGATAGTGCTCTCAAACGGGTCGGGTCGAGTCAGTCGGGTCACTCGAGTCGGGTCGTCACATTCTTGACTTATTTTTAAATACTATAAGGAGCTTTCTTGTAGAATTCAGTTCGAAGTTGGTGAATGAATGATAATTGTAGCTGAAATAGTAATAAAATTTTAATTTAACCCTATATTAACTAATTGGCATGGTAATTGTAATTAATATTACGACTGACTTTTTTCTTTCTGCGTTTTTATGTCAAGTTAAATGTCACATTAAGTGAAATTGAAAGGAAATATCTAGTTAACGTCCCACGTTATGCACCAACGCTAAGAGAGACAGTGATGATGAGAAATAATTGAAGTGGTTGAATGAAGAAAGTGGGAGAACACCGAGAAAACCCATGCACACGGTGTTTGTCACCAGAAAACTTACTTGGTACGAGCAGGAATCAATACCCATCGACCTTCGGGTCAAACATCTGCCTTTGGGCAGGACACATTATTATTATTATTATTATTATTATTATTATTATTATTATTATTATTATTACTTTAAGAGTGACCAAGAAAGTTCCGCCGCCTTTTCACCAACACCTTCGAACATTGATATGTAACTTAAGACGTACCTGGAATATAAAAATAGTCTCCATCAGCATCGACGACCTTCTGCCAACATTCTGGAAGGCTATGGATTCCATCGCAGTCGAACTTGGTGGAACGTGAAGCGAAGAAGGTATCATGTGCATATTGAACCTCTACTAGCGATTTGAACTGGCGTTCTCTAAGGTGATTGTCCAAGGAACGGAGCCGGTGATAATTGGACGGTACAATGTCCGTGGAGTATGACGGAACCAATAGTGTTTCCCATCCAAGGCCTGGATTGGTGTCCTGGGTCATCTTAGCCACGTGGGGCTTAGGGTTGCCTTGTAACAGAAGGACCCCTTTGCGATTCAGAAGTGCTGGATCCAGAGAGTGACAGTACACAGTTGCATTGATGCTCTGACCAGCTGGTAGTAGTTCCCGATGGACGATGCCGCGAGCAGTCCACAAAATGCACAGGAGAACCTTAATATGGTGCTGTGCTGGCTTGGGCTGTTTTAGAACCGGCTCATGGGATCCTAACCAACGATGACGCCACCGTGGAGCTTCGTACAGGACCGACTTCCCATTACATGTCAACACCCTCTCCAGAAATTGCTCCTTCCTCAGACGAGACACCAAAGAAACACAGGTGTCTGCTCGCGTTGCTTTCTGGCTCCAAGTCAAATCATGTAGGACCCATCAACCCAACTTGCAGTACTTCCCAAGTTGATGGTGGTGGTGCCGAATGGTTTCTCCACTCATACTGAATTGTAGTACCAGTTCCTCACATGGCTGTCTTCGCCTCAATTGTTACCTGAAGATCTTTATTTTGAACACCTGTTTGTCTTCGGGCACGTGGTGCGTGTTCGAGTGTTTCGTCACCGTCCTTAAACCGTTCTACCGGTGCATTCTCCGCGTAGTCACGACACCCTCACCAAAGGCCTATCATATCTTCCACCCCGCGGAGCAGCAATTTGAAATCGCACAGCAAAGAAGCCCTTATGACGCTCTGTGAAGGTCCCATGTTCACTCTGTCCTTACGCACGTTCACCGTGTATCTGAACAGCCGCAACCAGGTAGTATGTTGGATATAGTTACTAGTGTTGCTCACGAGACCAGGTTTGGGGCATTCTCGTCTTGAAAATGTGTCGTGAAAGTAGTCTCGTCTCGAAAAGTACATATGTTTCTATTGACAAAGCTCTGTCTCATCTCGTACCCCTTCATAAAAATTCTGTCCAGTGTCGTCTCGTCCAACACCTAACCTTCGCCTTATCTCGATTCGTATTCAACTCACGGTGTGGGGGCCTATTGAACACAGACTCCCGCTAAAATGGACAGAACTTTGTTGGTCACCTCCAGATTATTATTATTATTATAATTATTATTGCTGCAGTAGTGATTTGACTTTCTCGGCACTAAATTACTCGCTGATTTTATATAACGTTGCAAATATCTTCTAGATAAATTAATCAAGAAAAAATTAAAAGGTAATTCCCTACAGAATGATATTTCAGTGCAATTAGTTCCTTATTATTCTATCAGACAGCAACGCTGTTTTTAAATGAAAAAATCGGAATGTTAACGTGATGAAATTTTTGTTTATTACTAAGCAAACATTTTTAAAAGAAGTTCTATATATATTCGTTACTAGAAAATCATTTTGTCTTCAGAACTTCAAATTTTAGTTTGACTTTCGAAGTTAATTGCCTAAATTTTAACCTTGGAAATTTGGATGTGGAGGGAAACAGAGAAGGTTCACAGGGTAGAGAGGAAAACGAATTAGGAAATGCTGAAAATTGCGAGACGAGAACAATATTGGACGATATAAGGAAGCGAAAAAATGGAGGGATCACAAGTTTCGATCTTGCTAAGGGATTGCATTCTGAGAGATGTAGTAAAGGGGGTTATATCAGGAGAGCGAGAGTGTGTAAGAAGGTTGCAATTGATAGATTGTAATAAGGAGAGTGGAACATTATGTTGGGTTGCGATTAAGATAATAGCGGGAAATCGCAAAAATGGAAGCTTCTTACCTAGTTCACGGAAACTGGCCTGTCATTAATGGCAGAACACTGAGGAGGAGGAGGATAATTACACAACAAATAAAAAAGCCGAAACAATGGTTTATGCATACGAATTGACCAGCATTTTTTTCTGGTGGCAGATTTGTAAGGTTCTAGTTCTCTCAAACTGGTTAGATTGTAAGGTCAGGTCACTCGGGTCGGTTGTCGGGTTAGGTCACCTCGGGTCGGGTCACTCGGGTCGAGTTGACGGGTCGGGTCAATCGGGCCAGCTCGGGTCCGGTTGTCGGGTCGAGTCAAACGGTTAGGGTCAATCGGGTCGAATCAGTTAATTCGGGTAACGGGTCGGGTCGAGTCGGTCTTCAACACATAATTTCAACGAAAATTACAATATATCACGGTTTATACCTCATTGGACTTCCAATAAAACATATTTTCAATGATGTGTACACCATGATGCCATTTTATGTATGAGGGAATTTCTAGAGGGATTTTGTGGGAATTTGATGGAGTGTAGATTCCTGTGTGTGTGGTACCTTACAGGATACAAGATGCCTAGGAAGTGTGTAAATCAACCGGACAATTTCTGTTATGAATGTGGGTACATTTAAATCGCAACGTCGATGTTTTACTCCACATATGAGGAAGTGTTATCAGTTATATTTTGGTCGCTGTGTAGAAGACCAAGATAAGAATTTCGCTCCTCACTCAATTTGTTGTACTTACGTGAAACGTCTGACTGGGTGGGCAAATGGTGAACGAAACATGAACTTCGCAGTACCGATGATCTGGAGGGAAACAAAAGATCATTCTTCAGACTGCTACTTTTGTATGACACAGATAAAAGAAATAACCACTAAATCTAACCACACAGTACAGTACCCTAAATTGCCATTAGCAATTAGGCCAGTTCAACACAGTGCAGAATTACCTGTACCAGTACCTCCTGCTCATCTTACGGTAAATGAGGATTACGTACTTGAGGCAACTACTGAAGTTCCAAATGAAAAAAGATGATCCTACTTATACAGGAAGCACATCTACATTGGATCTCCATCTGATAACTCAGGGTGAACTAAATGATCTCGTACGGGATTTAAAACTCTCCAAGATACAGACAGAAATTCTTGCTTTTAGACTTAAAGGCTGGAATCTGCTCCATCGTAACACTAAAGTGTGTATTTTTCGAAACCATCATACAGAGTTTCAAAACTATTATTCTCAAGAAAATGATTTAGTGTATTGTAATAATGTCTGTGCTGTGATGGATACACTTGGATATGCACTTATAAGTACGGAGTGGAGATTGTTTATTGACTCTTCCAAAACTAGTTTTAAGCCTGTCCTTTTGTGCAATAGCAACACATTTCTTCAGTGCCTTTGGCTTATGCAACAAATATGAAGGAAACCTATGAAAACATCGAAATAGTGTTAGAAAGAATTCAGTATGAGAAATGCAAGTGGACCGTGTGCTGTGATTTAAAAGTCATTTCTTTGTTAATGGGTTTGCAGCCTGGTTATACGAAATATTGTTGTTTCCTCTGCGAATGGGACAGCAGGAACATAGTGGAACATTACATCAAGAAGGAATGGCCAACGCATGTATTAACTCCTGGACAGATGAATGCTGTTTATTCCTCACTGGTGAGCCCTGATTAGATAATTCTACCTCCTCTTCACATAAAAACGGGGCTCTTCAAAAACTTTGTTAAAAGCAATGTACAAAAGTAATGCAGGATTTTGTTACCTCAAGGAAAAAAATTCCTCGGGTTAGTGACGCTAGGGATTTTTGTAGGCCCCCAAATAAGATGCTTGAAACGTGACCAAAAATTTGAGAATCTCTTAACTCTCGTTGAGAAAGCAGCTAGGTGTTCATTTAAATGTTTAACAAAGAATTTTTTAGGAAACAAGGAAACCCCAAATTACCGTGAAATTGTGAGTGATTTCCTGCAATCATTCAAAGAAATGGGCTGCAACATGTCCCTTAAAGTTCACTTTCTAGACTCCCACCTGCATTTCTTTCCTGAAAACCTTGGTGCTGTTAGTGATGAGTATGGGGAACGTCTTCATCAGGACATTTCCTCCATGGAGAAGAGATACCAGTGAGAGTGGAGTTCAAAAATGCTAGCTGACTACTGTTGGAGACTCAAAAGAGATGTTCCAGGAGCCAAACACAGGAGAAATTTGACAACTAAAACATATTAGTTTCAGTAAGTAACTGTTCATTTATTAAGAAGATACCACTCACTTCTTTTGTATTATTTATTAAGCAGATATAAAATGGTGACACGGTGTATACATCATTGAAAATATGATTTATTTCAAATCCAATGAGATATAAACTGTGCTTATATTATAATTTTCGTGGAAGTTATATGTGATTTTATCTGCACTAATGAATATCGTAAAATGAACAGTACACATAGCATATTTTTTATACAAATATGTTTATTTCTCTAGAAAGAAGAGTGCTATTCTTATGAAACTTAGAGGGCTTACTAAGTATAAATGAAGCTAACGTACAATATAATCCGTGCATTTATATACCTAAGGTACCCGAGCTACAGGTATGAAAACGGTAACAAAAAAAAAACAGGAAATTTGAGTGGAAATTTCCCGAAAATCCCTCTGTCACTTGAAAACTGAGGATGATGGAGAAAAACTGCTTACAGATTCCAATTCTACATGAAAAGTTCTATTAGAATCAGGTATTTTCTTCCATGTGCCAGAGAAAAAGTTTTTTTTTTTTACAACTAGTGTAATAGGTACCATTTTCAATCTCAGCAAGCGTTATTCAAACCGGTTAACGTTGATCGTTAAACAGCCAAAACAGTAATACATAGCTGTAGCCCCACCCCCTTTCTTACTTTCTATCTTAAGTATCAAAAAACGTTAAAACACGATACACTGGTTTAACATTTGAAATGAGAAGTCGAAATAACAACTTTCATATACCTAACTTTGAGCAATCCCGAGATATATACATAATTACACTCCCCATCCCTTTTCTTCAATTCTAGGTCAAATATTAAAAATACTCACATCCGTATATTATTTAGTACAAACGAAAATTTTACCTGCATATTTCTGCACAAACTATGTATAATCGATCGCGACAATTTGTGGTTCAATTGAACATGGTGGGGCTAGCACTTAGACAGCTCCCCTTTCTTTTCCTTTTGTCAACCCACCTGATAGCGTAGAAACAAAATTTACGACAGCGCATTACTGTACAAACGATTGAGATAATTTTCTTTTGAATCGGACGAGGGGGAGGTGCTAAGAATTAGGCAGCCTATACTTTGTTATCGTTTCGTCGCGCCCCTAATTGTATACAAACGAAATTTACCCCTGCGAATTTCTGTACAAAGACCTACAAACAAGTGCGACAGTTTGTGGTTGAATTCAACATGGTGGGAGGGCTATCAATTAGACAGCCCATAGTTTGTTATCGTTTTGGTGGCGCCCCATTTATGTGCAAACGAAAATTTCAGCTGCACATTTATGCACAAAGACGTACAAACAAGTGCGACAGTTTGTGGTTGCATTGGACATGGTGGGAGATACCAGTTAGACAGCCCCCACTTTGTTTTCATTCTGGCGGCACCCCTAATTGTGTACAAACGAAAATTTCGCCTGAAAATTTCTGCAGAAACAAATTAAAAACGATTGTGTCAATTTGTGATTGAATTGGACATGGTGGAGGGGCTACCATTCAGAGAGCCCTTACTTTTGCTTTCGTTCTAGCGGCACCCCTAATTATGTACAAACGAAAATTTCGCCTGCACATTTCTGTACAAACCATGTACAAACAATTGCGAATATTTGTGATTGAACTGGATATGGTAGGGGCTACCACTTAGACAGACCCCCATTTTTTTCGTTCTGGCGGCGCCCCTAATTGTGTACAAACGAAAATTTTGCCTACACATTTCTTTACAAACGATGTACAAACGATTGCAACAATTTGTGACTGAATTGGACATGGTGGGAGCTACCACTTAGACAGACCCTCACATTTTTTTTTCGTTTTGGCGGCGCCCCTAATTGTACACAAACGAAAATTTTGCCTGCACATTTTTTACAAACGATGTACAAACGATTGCGACAATTTGTGATTGAATTGGACAAGGTTGTGGGCTACCATTTTGACAGCCCCCACTTTGCTTTCGTTCTGGCGGCGCCCCTAATTTTGTACAAACGAAAATTTTGCCTGCATATTTCTGTAAAACTATGTACAAACGATTGCGAAAATTTGTGATTGAAATGAAAATGAAATGAAATTTTTGAGTTTTACGTCCCACGGTTATGCCGCTTAGGCTAAAGGAGACGGTGATGATGAGTAATGAATGAAATGGTGGAATGAAGAAAGTGGGAGGAAACGGGAGAACCCCGAGAAAACCCACGCACACGGTGTTTGTCCACCACAAAGTTCACTTGGCGAGAGCAGGGTTTGAACCCGAGACTCCTAGCACCAGAGGTGAAAGCTCTACCACTGAGCCACCGTGAATTTGTGATTGAATTGGACATGGTAGGAGCTACCACTTAAACAGACCCTCACTTTGTTTTCGCTCTGGCGGTGCCCCTAATTGTGCACAAACGATGTAGAAACGATTGCGACAAATAGTGATTGAATTGGACACGGTGGAAGGGCTATAATTGAGACAGATCCCACTTTGTTTTCGTTCTGGCGGCGCCCCTGATTTTGTACAAACAAAAATTTCGCCTGCACATTTCTGTACAAACGGTGTAGAAACGATTACGAGTATTTGTGATTGTATTGGACATGGGGACTACCACTTAGACAGCCCGCACTTTGTTTTCGTTCTGGCGGCGCCCATAATTGCGTAGAAACGAAATTTTTGCCTACACATTTTTGTGGAAACGATGTACAAACGATTGCGACAATTTGTGGTTGAATTGGACATAGTGGGAGCTACTATTTAGACAGCCCCCACTTTCTTTTCTTTCTGACGGCGCCCATAATTGTGTACAAACGAAAATTTCGCCTGCACATTTCTGTACAAACTATGTACAAACGATTGCGACAATTTGTGATTGAATTGAACATGGTGAGTGCTACCACTTAGACTGAGTCCCACATTGTTTTCGTTCGAACAGCGCCCCTAATTGTGTACAAACAAAAATTTCGCCTGCACATTTCTGTACAAACGATTGAGACCATTTCCAATTGAGTCTGAAAAGGTGGGGGGGGAGGCTGTCTAAATTAACGTCTGCTTTTCACCTCTAGTGTAATGAAATTCTTCCACGAGAAAATCTGTAATCAACACTGCCAGTAGCTACGTCCTCGTCTAAGGTACATTTACAAGTACAGCTTTATTTTCGCATTTTTTCAACAGTTAACCAATTTAGAACCGTATTATAATTCAAAGTACTTATCATATTTCTATCGTAATGAAGAATATGTAATCAAGTTGTTAAATACTTCGCTCCGCAGGAACCCGTTGAGCCCGTGCAACAAGCAAACAGAACGTGTTTGGCATCTCACAAATGACAAAGGAGAAAAAAGAAAAGCAAAAGCAACACAGGAGTACCTTATCGCAGTCAGAGCTGACAACATAGTTTCGTTCGTCACTTACGCCAATAGACCTACTAGCGGTGTACAAGAGTTATACAGTTACAATATACGTTGTGCCACAGAAGCGCTACACGAACTACAAATGAATATGGTTCTTACAAATATCAGTCACTGTTGCACCCTCTTTACATTCAACACATGCTTTTTTCTCCCACTTTTTGACCTTGACAAGCAGAAGTACCAGGCTTTCCGAGTTCACAACCATAAACTGTTTGTGTACAGAGTATGTTTTCAGTTCTTCAAATGACTGTGCGCGCGAAGAACAAGGGTGATGATCGGGCAACCATATACGGCAGTCTGAAACACCCGGTTGCAATTTTAAATATAAAATACAAATATAGAGCCTTGACAATGCCGTGAGGTTGTATATATATCACAGTTAATATTCTCAAATTTCTAAATAAAGGTTTACAATGCACTGTTTGATGTGAATTTGTGATAATTCTAATTACTTTTTTCTGTATTAATAGGATATCATTGATACGTGAAGCATTTCCCAAAAAGAGTATACCGTATGAGAGAATACTTTGAAAGAATGCAGAATATGCTGTTCTTACGTAACCATCCGATACATAATGTTTCAGTCTTTTAACAAGGTAGACAACTCCAGATAATTTACTAGTTATATACTGAATATGTGGTTCCCATGATAATCTACTATTGGCATAAATACCCAGAAACTTTATACTATTTGTGATGTTAATATTTGGAACTTCTCTCAAGCCGAATCACATGTATTGTTTTACTTCTATTGAGATGAAAACAATTAGCTTCAAACCACTTACTTGCTTCAGTTAACCCTTATGGGCACAATCTGGGCCTGGGAGGCCCAGAAGTTATTATTTTCTGATCAAAGTTTCATAAATACATATATATGTATGAGGCTATGTCTTTTTGACACTATCAATTGAACATTCAAAACTGTTACAGTGATATTATTTTCAGTTTGCAATGTTATGTTTTTAAACTTAAAGGCATTTTCTTTATATACCACGATTTTGCAAAATCCGGGCCTTGTAGGCCCGAATTCATATAATTCATTATGACATACACATATTCTGTCTTTCTCACTCATTTCCTTCAAAGTGTTGAAGTAAATATTATAAATTATTGTTTTACTTGTGACAACAAGATGGTTCTCACATTTCTTTTATAGTTTGTTTATACTGAAAATTAATGTTTGATATTATATAGAGGATATAATATTCAGGAAGTAGATATATTATTTTTATTTACACCTTTAGTATGTTTGAAAGTAGGTCCTTGCAAAGATTTTTAAAACATTTTTTGATGTCCCTCTTTCGAAATGTAGTTTTACAGCATATGTTTGGAGTAGGTCTATTTAATACGTATTAATCATTACTGTGACTTGTAAGTATGGCTAGTCTATCTGAAGGTGAAAATATTAGACAGATGTTAGAGGAAGCGAACGAAAACGATTCTTGTCTCTGGTTGAGCACTAGTGAAGATAGTTACAGTGAGGATTTGAATTTCGTATAGAAAATAGACAGTGAAAATGATACAAGTGAAAGTGACAATGAAAATGACTCTGATACAGATGGAAGTAGCAGAACATCGAATATTGCAAGTGAAGAATTGTGTTCTAGAAAAACGGACGTTCTTGGTCAAGTACTCCGAAGAAACAATCTAAGACTATACCTCACAATAGTATAGGTTCAGTTCCTGGACCACGGCAAAGAACATTTACTGATTCAACTCGCGCTGTGTTTGATTTGTTCATTACATATGAAATTTGGGAAGAAATTGTGTTGTACTATAATTTCCAAGGATGACGAGCAGCAACTAAGGTTCTAGAGAAATGGAGAGAGGTCGACAAGGAAGAAATGTTAGGGTTCTTAAAGCTTTTACTTTTGGCTGGCGTCGAGAACAATTAGAATGTATCCGTCAGAGAACTGCTTCAAAATTCCAAAACGAACCTGCATTACAACGCTACAATGTCTGTCAATACATTTAAATGTATTGAATTTAAACCAGCCTTGTCTCGAATCGTTAACAATTGACGAACAGTTGATTCCATTTAGAGATATATGTCCTTTATCGTATACATGCCTAAAAATCCCACAAAATATGGTTTAAACGTGTTTTGGATGTGCGATGCTATATTTGAGCTTTCGCTTTTGACGTGTATTTCTATTGTGCTAGAATAATTGATGAACCAGTTCAAAGAGGTTTTGCAGCAGAAGTTGCCAAGCCTTTGGTGTCTTGTCTCAATCAATGTCAAGGACATAACATAACAGACAATTGTTTCACAAGTATTCCTTTAGCAGAATACCTTCTCAAATGGAACATAACAATAGTTGGAAGAGTTAGAAATAATAACCGGAGCATCTCAGGCTGGAATATAATATTCAGGCTGTAAAACGATTGTAAGAGAGTTCTTGATATACCTCAGGGGGTCCGTGAATGTAAACAGAAAAGTAGCAAATGAAATCGAAGATAATAAAGAGGTTGGGCTAGGTAGTACCATTTAAATCACTTCCGTTGATCTCACACCAAATTTTACATGCCAGAGACGCCAGTAGTTAAAATACCATAGTTACGGAGCTACATGCTGTCGAAGACATGAGAAAATAAATTTTAAAGATCCATAGTTCTACTGCGAGACCGATCACAGTGAACGCAAAACATCAATTAAGAACTAGGACTTTCCGTATACAAATACTCATGTTTCGGAATCCTGCGGCGCTTGTGTATCAATTTTTATAGACAGTTTAGAGTACTTCAATTTTTCTGAGTACTCCCACACTTCCTTTATAAAATTTGATTTGTATGTGCCGCGAAATTCTAAAACAATGATATTTAAATAGGGCATGTACTACCTCTTAATTAATGTGTTAACCCGACTGCGATCGGTGCCGTAGTAGTGGAATTATAGAGCTTTAACCTTCCTTTTTTTACGGGGTTGACAGCCGACAACGACAACCGGGTTTATAGCTTCGAAATTATATATATGATTCTTCTGAGGTCCATATGATATTTTTTATTGTTTGTTTGTTTTGATGTAAGGAATCACCTCCCAAAGTTTGACGCTTTAATTTTTTGACAAACTATAAGAATTGTAAAATAATTTATTGCTGCCACAAGTCAGTTGCTTAGATTTCTTGAAAGCACATTTCTATTCATGTGGATGTACTTTGTGACTGAAAGTTGATTGTGCAAAGGAGAGGGAAATACATTCAAGTTATATAACAGAAAGTATAAAATTCGCTCAGGATGGGTGCACGGAAATGAAAATATGGAAGCGTTACCGTAAAATTCCTTACTTGGGAAATTGAAGGGTTTTGGCTTACAGGAAATATAAGAAAGTTTGAAAACCGAAAGTCCGCAGCAGAAACAATATTGTTGGTACCACTGAGAAGGAAATTTTAAAAATTGAAGTGAAACTCTTACAGAATGCCATTGGTAATAATGCATCAAGTGAAATTTACTGCTGTTGAAATAAGAAAAATACTTTGTTGGATTTTTTCATTTGAAATAAAGTGGGTTTAATTTTTGGACAATGACCGAAGTATTGCTAGTACTAATTTGTATAAAATTTTGTTTTAGAATACTTACATATTGACATTTTGTGGATCCTGAAAGAGGCTACTAAGTGGTATAATGTGGAATTTCATCAGCAATGAACTAGCAATGCAGTTCAACTTCAGAAGAAAATAAAGGAAAAGAAAATTTATGTGGTTGCATATAAGGCTGCAATTATTCGTAAGTATAGTGTCTTTTAAGTACTTGGTTTATATTAGGATAGCCTATAGACTATTAAGAAAGACAATGTAGTAACCCAGTTTGCTTTTTTTCAAATGTGTTTGTATTCTGGCTACAAGAATCCTTTCATGTTGTTTCTGAAATAGTCTATTGCTTTCCTTGGTCGCAGTTTCAACCATAACTGTTACATTTCCCTTTCGTTACCTGATTTTTACTTACAGAATTAGTAAGCATGAGAAACACTCATTTACGTTAAGGAATAAAAAAGATAAAGTTAGTGCATGTAACGATCCATTTTTTCGTGATAGTTAGATTCTCGAAGTATGGCTTCGTGACAAGGAAGGAAGAAAAAAGTAAAAAAAAAAAAATATATATATATATATATATTAATATATTGTAATTGTTAATTACGTTACTGTTATCAAAATAACTACTATTATTTAACAAGTGTTTACTGTTACATAAAAGAGTTTGAGTAATATGGAATACAATGTTTGTTTCGCTTGTAACTGAGTTAAGAATTGCACATTGAAACAAAAAGGAAAACAAATATACACTTTACATATTTGAATTTATTTATGCGTATCTTGATGGTTTTCGTACAGGGGTGGGCAAAACTTATAATTTGTGGAGAAACCATTTTGGAGGGTAATATGAAATACAAATGCTGTATAGAAAATAAATTAGTTTTTGCGTTTTCTTTAACATACAATGAATAGAGTGAGAATAAATGAAAATTCTGAATGCGCAGCCATAACTGTAAGTGATTAGTTGTAAAAGTCAAAATATAATACTGTGCTTCAGTATCGGCACAGTCATTGTGTGCTCAGATTAAACATAATGAACGCTGGACAGAAGATTACCTTTTGTATCATCACGAAAATTTGCTGATTTTTCACCAATATGCATTAACATGTGCTTCGACAGATCTGAACTATGACCGAATCTCTTTTAACCCACACGGTTTTTGTGAGGTCTTTGACCTGTATGTAATAATATTACAGTTGCCAAATGTTTCTTTCGGTTAAAATTCTTTCAACACCACTCACAACAGTGACTTGTTTCATCCGTCTTTCTGAAATGTAAGTGTACATAATATATTTCCATACACATGGCTCGTGTGACGTCAACACCCGTATGCACATTCATGTCTTCTCAACTTTGAACTTGTACTAAATATCTTTCTACACTTCTCCTTGATATGTCTTAGCAAGTGCATTACCAAAAAGCTTTCTTATAAATCCCTTTCCACACCTGTCGCAAATGTGATCTTTCTCACCCGTATGTTTTAAGAAGTGCGATAGCAAATTGCTCTTTCTTATAAATCCCTTTAAATACCTCTCGTAAATACGAGGCTTTTCATTCGTACACCCTCCATTCCAAAAGAAACCGAACTTTTGAAAACAAATAGTACCACTAGTGCCATCTGTTGTAATATTTAACCGGTAGATGGCGTAGTCCCTCATTGACAACTGGTATAAATGTCATGACATTTGGATGCGCGGCAACAAAGTTATCGCGTTTCAACTGTCAGTGTGTTGTGTACATCGGTCGGAAAATGAGTTTCAAACAACGAGCTGCAATTGAGTTTTGTGTTAAACTGGGTTAAACTTTTAGTGAAACGCACGAAATGCTACAAAATGCATATGGTGATGAGTGTCTATCCCGTACGCAAGTTTATGAGTGGTTCAGGCGATTCAAATCGGGTAGAGAGACGCTGGATGATGACGAAAGATCAGGCCGTCCCAGAACCGGATTATCGGAAGAAAACATCGAAAAAGTGCGTGAATTCATCAAACATAACAAAAAAGTTGTCACAGACAGTCACTGGAGAGTTTTACTTAGGCGTCATGAAGCGTTTGCTGGCAAGAATTCTTCGTATTCGGCCCGAATATCGCGAAATCGGCAGTTGGACTCTTTTGGACGATAATGCACCATCACATCGTTCGCGACTTGTAACTGAATTTTTGGTCAAAAATCACATTATTCGGTTGCATCATCCGCCCTATTCATCAGATCTCGCTCCGTGCGATTTCTATCTGTTCCCGAAACTGCATTTGGCGATGAAAGGAAAAAGGCACGCATCGAGTGATGCCATTGTGAAGGCGACGACCGCCGTCCTAAAGACCATTCCAATAAAGAACATGGAGAAGTCGTTTGACAACTTGTTGGAGCGTGCAAATATGTGTATCAATGCACAAGGGGAATACATTGATTAATAAAAATGATTTGTTCCAAAATGTACATTGCTTTTTTTTTAAAAAAAAAAAAAGTTCGGTTTCTTTTGGAATGGAGGGTGTATGTGTTAACAAGTGACTTTCCAATTGCTCTTTTCGTAAACTCTCTTTCCGCACATCACGATTGTGAGTTTTTCACCCGTTTGTTTCAGAAAGTGCCTTTCCAAAAGACACTCACCTTTTAATCCCTTTTCACACCTCTCGCAAGTGTGGGATTTCCACTCGTATGTGTTAACAATTGCGTTTACAGAGAGCTCTTCCGGGAAAATCACTTTCCAGACATTTTGCAAATGTGAGGTTTAGTTTTCGCATTTGTTAACAAGTTGATACCAAATGGCTTTTTTTAAATCCCTTTCCACACCTATCGCAAGTATCAGGCTTTTCCTCCTTATGTGTTAGCAAGTGATTTGCCAAATCGCTCTCTTTGTAAAATCCTTTATCACACCTGTCAAGAGTGAAACTTTTTACTTGTATGAGTTATCAAGTGCCTTACCAAACTGCTCTTTTTGTTAAATCCTTTTCCACACCTCTCGCAAGTGTGAGGCTTTTTATTTGAATGTGTTAACAAGTGCCTTACTAAATAAATTTTACTTTTAAATCCTTTACCACACACTTCGCAAGTGTGAGGTTTATCACTAATATGTGTTAATAAGTGCTTTACCAAATATTCCTTCCGGTAAAATCCCTTTCCACACCTCTCGCAAGTGTAAGGTTTTTCACCCGTATGTGTTAACAAGTGCCTTACTAAATGGCTCTTATGTTTAAATCCCTTTCCACACCTTTCGCATGTTTGAGACTCTTCGCCCGCATATGTTAGCAAGTGATTTGCCAAATCGCTCTCTTGGCAAAATCCTTTTCCAGAGCTGTTGCAAGAGTGAGACTCTTCAACCGTATGAGTTAACAAGTGATTTACCAAATTGCTCTTTTGGTAAAATCCCTTTCCACACCATTCGCAAGTGTGAGATTTTTCTCCCGAATGTGTTAACATGTGCCTTACTAAATGGCTCTTACGTTTAAATTCCTTTCCACACCTCTCGCAGGTGTGAGACCTTTCACCCGCATGTGTTTGCAAGTGATTTGCCAAATAGCTCTCTTGGTGAAACCTTTTACCACACCTGTAACAAGAGTGAGGATTTTCACGCGTATGAGTAAACAAGTGAGATACCAAGTTGCCCTTTTGATAAAATTCCTTTCCACACCATTCGCAAATGTGAGATTTTTTACCCGTATGTGTTATCATGTGCGTTACTAAATTGCCCTTTTGATTAAAACCCCATCCACACCTCTCGCAAATGTGAGGCTTTTCGCCCGTATGTGTTAACAAGTGAGTTAACAATTTGCTCTTATGTTTAAATCCCTTTCCACACCTCTCGCACGTGTGAGACTTTTCACTCGTATGTGTTAACAAGTGAGTTACTAAATTGCTCTTTTGGTTAAATAACTTACCACACCTCTCGCAAGCGTGAGATTTTTCACCCGTATGTGTTATCATGTGCCTTAACAAAAGGCTCTTATGTTTAAATCCCTTTTCACACCTCCCGCAACTGTGAGGTTTTTCATCCGTATGTACATTGGTGTGTTTCCTCAAATCTAAACGTGTGCTAAATCCCTGACCATACACATGGCATGTGTGTGATTTCTCACCTGTTTGTGCTGACATGAGTCTTGTCAATCCTGGTCTTTTAGTTCTCTTTCGTGCAAGAGAAGTATTCGCTTTTCTGAAAAAGAATATATATATATTTATGGAACCTACAGCAAGTTCAACAAAGAAGCAATGGAAATCTAAATAAATTATATGAAACAGACAAGATACCCATCATGTAGAGTACAGAAACAAGGACAAGAATATTTTCTATTGTATTTGTTATTGATCGATGATTCTAAATACTCTACGTTCCCAGGCAAACGTACGTTATATTACGTTATAATCTGAAATTTGATACAATTGTGATATTACTTGAAATTAAACTGATAAAGAATTGATTATGCATATGTGTGCGTACGTAAGAATCAAAACCGAAAGACCTAAATATTTACAACAAATATGAATTCTTGATAGTAATTTGCGGTGAATAATTTTACCAGCAAATGCTAAGAGTGAAGAAAATATAATACAGCCTTCACCATTAAGCATTATTATACATTCGGTAATATACTTGCCACAATCATTTTCTGATCCACTTTCATATGAACCTTTTATGCACTATGCACTTATAATAATTAACCTATCAAATCTCCAATACAGCTTTTAGTTTCATAAAAAAAATTTCCGATCTCTATGAGTATTACTGGCGCACATCGTGTGAGCCACCTTTCTTAGACATTTCGATTTTATTTGTGCAATATAATGTGATCTTTTCGTACTGTTAAGTATCTAATATGCCTAAAGCGAAGCAAATTTTCTTTCATTTCACTCGGTGCTAGGTAACTAACTAAATGATTTATGAAAAATATGTCTTCCTTTCTTCGTGTTGTTAACTATCTATATAACATGGTAAACCTGACTTGTTATCCATGATTGAAGGCGAGATAGGTGGAATAATCATCCTTTTCTCACCGATGACTTGCATGCGAATTGTTTAGAATTAAGAAGATACGTCTTGAACCTTGTGAAAAGACAATTACTCCTTCCAACTCGATTGCAAGTATCTTTGGCAATCGATATTTTGAAAAAGCAAACGTAGCTGCGTAATAGTCCTACTCTAATACCTACTCTAATACGGAACTCCATGACATACCAGTAATCGTCGTCATGGAGGCGAAGGATCTGAAGAGTAAGAGCTCCGTATTATATTTGTCTTTGAGTGGAATTCCTAAGTTTTCTTAGTTGTTGAAGATTGTGAGATTGTAAACAAACATTCTGTTGAGGCGGGTTGCTTGGCGCTGGAGGCCTGGCTAGGGAAGTAAAGTGTGGTTGTAAGTGAAAAAAAGATTTTAAAATAAATATTATTTATTTATTTTCAAGATTAGCAACAACTATGCAGTGTGGTATATATCTTCATTACTACTCAATAAGTAGGAAAAAGGCACCTTTAAGGTAGTGTTCTGTTTCCTTTTGCATTAAGACAGTGTTTTGTTCCAGTAAGCAATGTGCCAGTTCCTAGAAGTCAAGTGAATTACTACGTTTTTTGTCCGGCATTTTGAATCCTGAGTTCTGCTTTAAATACAGCTATAATGTCATCCTGTACGAGGTGTAATTCGAGAAGTAGTCGTTATGATGATGCATTAAGACTCAAATAAGACTTGTAATAAATTGTTTCACATATCTTGCTATAATATTTAGGTGGAAATGTATATTGATATGAAACAAACAGGTAATATAAGAGAATGGATTTGTAATGAGTGTAAAGGTTGTTATGTAAGCGAAATTTCTATGAGAACTGAAGCAATATCCACGAGTACTATAGAACGGGTGTTAATGATTCTACTACTTGTAAGACAATTGGTAATCTTATTAGTATTACAGATATAGGATCAAAGCGTAAAGAGTTGTGAGTTCAGATTGCTCAACTAACATCAAATGTCCAACTCATGTCCAATCAATATGATGAGTTACTTAAAAATGTTTGAAGTAGAGATTAGTGAAAAGTCACACGGAATAAACAAATCACGAAATTAAAAGCGGAAAATGCAGAGTTGAAAACTCAACTAAAACATCAGGCTATTGTATTGAATGACGTCAGCCAATATGGGCGTAACAAAAACATAAAATTTAATGGAATCCAAGAGCGTGTTGGTGAAAATTGATAGATCTTTATGAAATATGTTGTATTGAAATTTCTTCAACTGTAGATATAATGGTTTTAGACAAGAACCGCGAAGCTGAAGTTGGAGAAGCAATAGACAAAATGAAAAGTACAAGATCGTTTGGCCATGATAGTATACCGTCCTATATTTTTAAGTGTTGTAAAGAAAATTTTATTAAACCATTAACTTATTTCTTTAAATTGTCGTTGACTCAATGTAAATTTCCTACGAAATTTAAAATATCGGCGGTTTGCCCGGTCCGGTAAGGTTAATACAAGATCACAGACCAATAAATCTAATATCATCTCTTGCTAAAATATTCGAAGCAATCATTTATAAACATATTTTAATCATGTATCTACGAATTTATCGGATTCTCAATATGGCTTCAGACGCAATAGATCAACTATTTCAAATTTGGTGATTATAAATCAAGTAATTAATGATTCTTTTAATAAAAGGTCTCAAGGAGATGTAGTATATACATATTTTAAACGTGTTTTTGATTTGGTTAATCATGGGGTACTTCTTACTAAACTGAGGGCGTTTGGTATATCGCAATAACTGGTCAAATTGTTTCATTCATATTTGTTGCATCCTGGGGTACCCCAAGAATCAAATTTGGGTCCTTTACTTTTCCTTAGTATGACAAATGATCTACCCAAAATGTTTCAATATAGTTCATGTTTAATATTTGCAGATGATACCAAATTAAACAAAGAAATCCGCACGAAAAGCGATTGTATTAAATTTCAAACAGATGTTAATAGGCTTAATGAGTGGTGTAGTAGAAATAAATTTCAGTTGAATATTTCAAAATGTTATATAATGACTTTTACCTTTAATAAAGCACGCACAATATTTGAATATGTATACTATTGGAAATCAGACGTTAGAAAGAAAGGATATTATAAGAGATTTACGTGTTTGCTTTGATATTAATTTGAAATTTAAACATCATATAAATATAATAACTAACCAAGCTTTTAAAATATTGGGTTCTATGAAGAGGTCAATTCGTTATTTTAAAAATCAAGGGACTATTTTATCGTTATTCTTGATAAGTAGACTAGCATTTTATTGTTTTCGGCAAAATCTGAGAGGTAGACATGCTTTTTATATGCATGAAAACAGAATAAATGTGAAAAGGAATTCACCACTGTGTACATTTTGAGATGCAGGTAAAAAAATTGAGCCTATGGGATTGGATTTATTTCAGTATGAATTTAAGATTTTTAAGCGAATGTATTTTCAATTAGTAAATGATAAATTGTAGAATATTTTTGTACAGCATATGTAAAGAGAAAAACAGATTTATAGTAATATTTCGTGTTACCAATGTTACTTCCATATTTGGAGTTAGGTTGCATATCCTTTGATAATGATGTATAAACTTTGTACTTTGTAATTGCCTTTGGGTGTAAAGTACAAATAAATTATTATTATATTATATATTACACTCATATTTATTATTAGACCAAAAACTATTATCGACCTGAATTATTATACATCCCAAGCACGTTCCACTTACAACGTGACAACACTCATATTAATATTTTGAATTTCACAAACCAGGAAAATTCTATATATATTCTAACGGTCCCCACATCACGACAGACGCACGCGTTTACTCAAGACGTGTTATTGTTTATAAACAACCTAGGAGACAAGAAGCCGACATGAGACACCGAGGAACACCGAAAGAAGACGGACCTCAGGGAAGGACCCAAAGAGGACAAATAAGACGAAGACCAACGAGGAAACCGGCATCAGTCAATCGACTGATCGAATCACCTACACCGCCCTGAAGTAGCACTGGACTAGGGGTACACCTATCCTTCCTGAGGTCGCACTGAACTAGAGGTCCTTATTACAACCAAGCCTCGCGAAGCTGCCTTGAGCTGAGGGGCCTATCCTTCCAGAATCACTGAACCGGCAGGAGCCTTTGAGACTGCCTTGAGAGAAGGGGCACCGTGCAAAACACCTATTCTCCTCTCACTTGAACATTAACAAGAAAACACTATTTTACTCTTTGTAATCAAAGACGCTTTCTATTTATCAAATTTTATAATAAATTGGTGAAGAGGATAAAATATCGGTCCATCATTGACTCTACCCAAATCATTATATGGTGATAGGCACCGGAGTTTTGTACGGGACGCTCTTTTATTAACTTTTTAACAGGCAGAAGGTCAGTATCAGAATCTATTTTATCTAAGTTTTACTATCAAAATTCAGCTAAAATAATTTGAAGTTCTTTCCTTCTCCTTTTTCCTCTTATGTTTACGG
Organism: Thermobia domestica; assembly: GCF_964235325.1. NCBI lineage: Eukaryota > Metazoa > Arthropoda > Insecta > Zygentoma > Lepismatidae > Thermobia > Thermobia domestica. Next base: position 168,557,428 of record NC_137471.1, on the reverse strand, counting down.
TAATTATACACAGACAATAGTTGCAAAATACAAACATCTAATATCACAATTATGACAGCAACGAAACATCTAATTCGTAACACAAATAATTAAACTAGAATATCTTATTTATATACTATTAATTTAGACGTATATGAAGTTGGACCCCCACCCCTCGAAAATTACACCAATCATCGCACATCATTAGTGCACATCCGTGAATTAACAACTAAAGTTAGCGTTATCAGAGTTTACGAGTTATTGAATAGTTTTGGTGAGGGGCTAACTTCAGAAATATCAAATTCCATACAAATTGACGTAGAAACACAGGGTTCCCGGAAATTATTAGTACACTTAATCGCACTAAGCACTAACAACGCTAGTGCTTCCATATTTAGGGGTTTATTCAATATTTTTAGTTTCCGGGGCAACTCCAGAAATATCAAATTCCATACAAATTAGCCTAGAAACGGGTTTAACGGTAATCGTTAGTGCACTTAAACGCATTGAGCGCTAACGTTCGTGCTATCATATTTTGGGATTTATTCAATATTTTTCGTGGAGGCTAACTTGAGAAATATTCAATTCCATACAAATTGACGTTGAAACATGGGGTTAATGGCAATCGTTAGTACACTTAAACGCACGAACGTTAGTGCTACCGAATTTTGGGATTTATTCAAGATTTTTGGTGGAGGGCCAACTTTAGAAATATGAAAATTTATACAAATTATCGTAGAAACATGAGATTAACGGCAATTGTTAGGGCATCGATAGTGCACTTAAATGCACTAAACACTGACATTAGTGCTTTCATATTTTGGGATTTCTTCAAAATTTTTAGTTTCGAGGGCAACTTCAGAAATATCCAATTCCATACAAATTGACGTAGAAACATGAGTTTAACAGTAATCGTTAGTGCACTTAAACTCACTGAGCGCTAACGTTAGTGCTATCATATTTTGGGATTTATTTAAGATCTTTGGTGGAGGCAAACATCAGAAATTTCAAATTCCATACAAATTGACGTAGAAACATGAGGTTGACAGCAGTCGTTAGCGCACTGAAACGCACTAAGTACTAACGTTAGTGCTATCATATTTTGGAATTTATTCAATATTTTTTTCTGGATTTCCAAATTGAAAAATATTAAAATCTATCCAAATTGACACAGAAACATGTTGTTAACGGCAATCGTTAGCGCATCGTTAGTGCACCTTAAGGCACTATGCACTAACGTTAGTTCCACCATATTTGGAACTTATTCAAGATTTTTGGTTGGGAACAATTTCAGAAATATCAAATTTCTTACAAATTGATGTAGAAACATGGATTAACGGCAATCGTTAGTACACCGTTAGTCCATTTAAACGTACTAAGCACTAACGTTACTTCTACCATATTTTTGGACTTATTCATGACTTTTGGTGGTGGCCAACTTCAGAAATATCAAATTCCATACAAAGTGGTAGTGTTTCTGAAGGCACTAACGAATGTCATTAACTTTTTTGTTAGTTCCTGAATGGTGTCAAGTTCAAGCAGACCTCCAAAGCGATTTTACTTGTAGCTCCTACATAAATGAAGCATTAACGTTAGGGTTTGGTGCACTACGAAGCACTAACGATTGCACTGGAAGAGCTTATTGGTGCCTTTGAATTTGGCGGAAATTTGACACAATGAAAAACTCTCTATAAATTTCTTGTGTGAGTTTCACGACATGTAATTCGTCATAACTACACTAATAGTGAAGCACAAACGAAACTCCAGTGTCGGCTAAAACTAGTAACTATGGACTAAAGAATGACACTAATGTTTCCGTTATTGTTTGAGGTGTGAGTGCTAAGTTAAAGCTGGCAGAGATTTTTTTACTTGCAGCAACTACATTAATAAAGCACTAACGTTAGGTGTTTATGCACTAAGAAGCACAAACTATGCACTAACTACTACACTACTACACTACACACATCATTAGTGCTTTTGATTTTGGCGTAAATTTTAAGTAAGAAAAAATTCTCAATGAATGTCTTATGGGAGTTTCGTGACATATAAATATCCATATCTACATCAATAATTAAGCATTAACAAAACTATGAGTGTTTTTTGGAAGCACTAACGATGCATTAACGAATGGTACTTATTTTCTCGTTAGCGCTTAAAGTGGAAGCCAAGTTCACTCTAGCCCCTAAAGGGTTTTTCACTTGCAGCGTCTACACTAATTGAAGTACGACCGTTAAATGTAGTTGCACTAGAAAGCACTAACAATACACTAACGAATGACATGATCTTTCGTTAGTGCATGAAGTGGCTGGGATAGCGTCAACTTGGCCCCAAAAGGTTTCTATTTGTCGCTCCTATACTAATGAGGCCCTAACATTAGACGTTGACGCACTAAGAAGCACTAACGATGCTCTAAGGATTGACACTAAATTTCTTGTTAGTCCGTCATGTGAGGGGCCCACTTGACGGACGTCGTTACTGCTTCATTAGTGAAGGTGCTAAAAGTGAAAGCCTTTTTGTTATGCAAGTTCACGCTACTACAGGCACTTCAAGCGCTAATGAAAAAATTAGTGTTATTCAATAGCGCATCGTTAATGCTTCATTTGTGTAGATGCTACAAGCAAAAAAAAAAAACTTTCGAAAATAGCATGAATTTAGGACACACTATACGCACTAACTAAAAAGGTAGTGCCATTCGTTAGGGCATCGTTATTGCTTCTAGAAAACACAAATAGTTTTGTTAATGCTCCACCATTAATGAGATATGGCTAATTATAAGTCACGAATCCTCGATGAGAAATACTTGGGAAATTTTTCATTGTGTCAAATTCCCATCACATTCGAAAGTGCTGATTACCTCTCTTAGTGCAATTGTTAGTGAATCGTAAGTGGTTTTTAGTGCAGAAACAACTAACGTTAGTGCTTGATCGGGAAAGGCTGTAACCTTTGCGGGCCAGGGGGAACTTGGCCCCCAAACTCTAAGCAATAACGAAAAATAGTGCCATTTGTTAGTTCTTTTAGAAAAAGTTAATAATTTCGTTAGTGTTTCACTATTAGTATAGTTATGGCAAATTACATGTCACGAACCTCACACAAGAAATTTATGGGGAATTTTTCATAGTTAGTGGATTGCTAGTGCTTTTTAGTGCACCTACACCTAACGTTAGTGTTTCATGGGTATAGGTGCTACAATTAAAAAACCTTTGGAGGGCAGCGGGAACTTCCCGTCCAATTCAAGCACTAACAAAAATATTAGTGCCATTCGTTGGTGCTTCCAGAAAACAGTAACAGTTTCGTTAGTGCTTCACAATTAGTGTAGATATGGATAATTACATGTTACGAAACTTACATAAGACATTTGACATGGGGAGTTTTTCATTGCATCAAATTTCCGCCTAATTCAAGATTCATAATGATCTAAACCAATCGTTAGTACTTCTTGGTGTACCAACCCCTAACGTTAATGCTTCATTAGTATAGGTGTTTACGGGCGTCTGGCAGGGGGGATGAGAGGGGCGGGTCCCCCAATATTTTGAAGTAAAAATATTCAATATTTTGTTCTAATTTAATTTATTTACTAACGACAGAATATCATATAAATAATAGTAATTATGCTTATTTGGAATATAATATTCAGGCTGTGAAACGATTGTAATCGTGTTCTTGTTATACCTTAGGGGGTCCGTGAAGGTAAGGAGAAAAGTAACAAATGGAATTGAAGTTAATAAAAAGGTTGCGCTTGGTAGTACCATTTAGATCACATTCTTTGATGACCCCCAAAATTTTACATGCCAGAGACGCCAGTGTAGGAGCTACAAGTGAAATATCTTTGGAGGTTTGATTGATCTTGCTCCTACTTTAGGCACTAATGAAAACCTTAGTGCGATTCTTTAGTGCTTCAAGAAAACACTAACATCTTTCATTGAATTTGATATTTCTGAACTTGACCAACAAAAAAAATTGAATAAACTCCAAAATGTGGTAACACTAACATTAGTGCTTACTGCGTTTAAGTGCACAAACGATTGTCGTTCTCTCAATGTTTCTACGTCAAATAGTAGATAATAGTATTGAATTTGAAATTTCTGAGGTAGGCCCGCAAGAAAATCTTGAAAAAATCCCAAAATATGGTAGGACTAACGTTAGTGCTTAGTGCATTTAAGTGCACTAACGATGCACTAACAATGTGATAAGTTTGGTGAAAATCTATCTGCTTAAAGAGGGTGGTGGGCTAACTTCATCCACCAAAAATCTCCAGTATCTCATAAACTTTAATAGCACTAACGTTAGTTCTTACTAACTAACATGCACTAACGATGGGCGACGTTTGGTTTAATCTGGGAGAGGTAGTGGGCCAACTTCAGGTACGCTTAATCTATACCTTTTTAGCTCATTATCTCATGTTATCCGTGCAACAACTCTTAATTTTTTCCAACAATGAAAACATCGTAATGTACCACGCAAAATTTTAAAATATGCCACCATAATTGTGCTTAAACTTAAGAGTACTCCTAAACAAGACTAGTACAAGATAAAACAATAAATTACAGTAATAACAAATTCGTAAGTTCCATATTTTTTCTTAAATATACATGAAAATTATAGCGCGGGACTATATTACCACTGCATATACAATTGAAAGTTACAAATTCATACAATAAAAAACAGGTACAGAAACTTCTGTGGGTTGTATACAATGACCACGTGTTCCTTCTTTGCTGGAAGTCGATAATGCTTTTACATGTAGTAGTTGAACCTACATGCTAAGCAATACGTGAGGTATTTAGATCTACATGCTCTCCAAATAATGTAATAAAAGGGTCATGCTGGGAATAAGAAACAAAAGATTGCTTGGACAAATCCGAAGCTATTCGCATCAGAAGAAATATTTATCTGCGAGGCATGCGCAGTAATATAATTCAGAATAGTTATTGTTTAGTTCACCAAACGAAGAAAAGGGTATAGAAAGCAAACATGCCGCGTCAACGAGATCGACCAGATTTGACAGAGGCGGAAGGAGATGTGTATTAATACAACAACTTTAATTAAATTGATAATAGGCTCTCTATCCTGTAATAGATCGTATCTTATACATCACAACTTTACGGGAGGGCACAGAAAGACTTGCTAATCCCATCATATAGAAAGCTTTAGTAACCCGATCACATAGACAAAAATGGACGTAACTGTGAGTACTACACTTTGTATTTAACGAAATCGTTTAGACCTTCAGTGTTTGGAGGGTTCTATATTCATTAAAATATAAGACATACAATTCTTCATACCTTAGCTTCCAGTAGCTAGATACATGCGATTTCTGGACAGATAATGAAACTGCTGACGGATTTTAATACACGACGTATTGCAGGATACAAAGTGCTTTGCATTACTTGTTTGTTTGTAGTCAGCTATTTGTTTAGTGTTCTGAAAAGTTGTGTGTAAATTAGAGATGGCCAATTTCGGAATTTTTACTTTCCGGGCTCCCGAAAGTACGGAAAATTTCCGGAATTTGCAAGTTCCGGACTTCGGAAAGTCCGAAATTTGAAAAAAAATCAGATTTTGGAAAAATTCCGCAATTCGGAAAACATCCAGAATTTAGAAATTTCTGATTTCGTAAACATTCCGGAATTCAGAAAACATGCGAAATTTTCCCAATTCGGGATTTATTTCTGCATTCCGAAATTTTCTAAATTACGGATTCTTTCTGCATTACGGAATTTTCTAAATTACGGATTCTTTCTGAATTCCGGAATTTTACCGTACTCCATAATTTTGCGAAATCCGGAAATTGAAATTTCCGCGTCCGGAAAATGAATTTCTCTCGGTTAATATGTGCATGATTCTTGCATCGAATATCTAGCTGGATAACTTAGAGCAAGAAAATTGATCATTCACCTTTCGTGCAGCCATTATTTTATGCAGAAAAGGTTACCTGGTGTGGAATCGAACCGAGGTTTTCTAGTTGGAAGCCCAGCATGATACCCACTGGCGCCTTTGTAGGTAGGCTGGGGCGTACTCAAAAATTTTAAAATATTTTTAAACGCTACAAAAGGCGATAAAGAGTAAATGTATTTTCCACTATTTATATTAATGGTAGATAATTATTTAACAAATAGCGTTAACCAGTCCTGTAAAATTTATTTCCTCCTATCATGAGTCAATCAAATATTTGTATGTAACCATAAGTGAGGGAATGGGCCTACCCAAAATGAAAATCCGCCCCTTTTGATATCGATACACCACACATTACTCTACTGAAAATGTGCTTTCAACAAACGGTGTAGTGATTCTTTCTAAGACCAATAACATGAAAAGACAATACTTCAAATTAGTGAAGTTTCGAACGGCACTGGTAATCCCCGTAGATGTTGTTTTTCCTTCCCCAACCAACATTCGCAAATCATCTCTGTGATGAACTACTTACGTCTTCGTGCAAGTGAACATTGGTTCCAGTATGTTGGGTACTATTGAATACAGTTGTTCTTAAAATACTTCGGCCACAACTGTAAGCGCTGTCGTTAGGAGCTCAGCTATTTGTTTTACTGTCTCGTAGCAATTATTATTGTTAATGTTTAGTACTGATAATACTTTTTGTTTTTGCACAATGCTTTTATTCTTGTCTTCATTTCGAACAAGAAGAATATGTGAGCAAATGAAACAATAAATAATCTTACTTCGAATGTAAACGCCATTCGCAATTAGTAAAGAACAAAAATGAACTTTCCGAAATAGCTGCAAAACGTAAAAAAATGGAAGAGGTGGAGTTCGAACCCATACTCGTCGTCATTAAGGATACAATAACCACATGCCTTAAATCTCTTGACTACAATTTCTAGTCTGAGTAAAATGTAACTCAATCAATTTCTATACTGCTCCCATTATATCAATTTATTCGGATATTATTCTTTCCTTATTACTAAAAAGTTAAAAATGTGAAAATAATTCTGATACTTAAAAATCACTGACAAACGCCGAGTAAACACTCTGTGCTTTCATTACCATAAAAATATAGGACGCATGTCTCCATTCGTCTTTCTCTCTTTATGTCTTTCTTGACATTTCCTTATCATGTCTGTGTACCTCTTTTTTCTCTCTCTACCTCTTACTGATTACTTCTCTCTTCCTCTCTACCTCTTACTGATTACTTTTGTCTTTTACAAACCTCCTCTCTTCTACAAACCTGTGCTGCGTCATAGCTGAACCGGGCCTCTTAACAAAAGGTATTGACCAGACTAGCTTAAAGACAAACATCCCACTACTCAATGTGGAAATCATAGTCGAGAGGTTTAAGGCATGTACTAATCGTATTTTTAATGACCGCGAGTGTGGCTTCGAATTCCTCCACTTTCATTTTACTTTTTTACTTTTTGCACCAACGTTGGAACGTTCAATTGTATTCTTTGCTAATTGCAAATGGCGTTTTAATTTCAAATAAGAGGATTTATAGTGGCATTTATTTGGATATTCTTCCCTTTCGAAATGAAGAAAAGAATAAAAACAATACGCAAAGACAAAAAGTATTATCAGTACAAAACATTGCCAATAATAGTTGCTACGAAAGACTAAATACGATCCCTTTTTACCATCTCATGAGCTGTATGCATTATCAACAAATTTTTTAAAAATCTCCTTCGAGGGGATACGAACTGGCGTCCCTTACATTTGTAATCTAGCACCTTAACCACTACACCAAGATCACTGCTTGGTAAACGTTTAGTTGTCGGCGTATTTGTATTTTGTTCCCACTTCGAATATTTTTACTTTTTTCTCCGTTTAGCAGCTGTTTCTGGCTTTTTCTTTCGGTGTCGCAAATTATTTATACTATGCATTATTCGTATTCACAGCTTCTGCCCCTCTGCAATGTCTTATTCAGATTAGACTTTAATGCTTGCCCCTCACTAAACATTTGATTGATTTCTCATATTGTCTAAGGGTGGGGTGCAGGAGCGTCAGACTCAAGAAACAGATATACATTTCCTTTCTTGAGAGACAGTACATTAAGTAATTTTATGATAGTATATAATTAGATTATTATTATTTGCTGGAAAACCCTGAAATCGCGCCCACTCACCCTCAATTAGTGGGTTAGATTACATTGCTACACCTAAATAAATAAATATTTACGATGACTAATGTGAACAATCATCTTTATATAGAGAGACGTCCGGCTTCCCTAAGCTCTTGCAGACGACGCAAGGTAAAGCGTAGAAAACTACACTTACTTAGCTTAAAACTCGTGTGGGACTTACAGATATTCTAAATTAGAGAGAAAACTGGGTCTACATTATTGGGTCTCGTGGTATTAACCACATAGTCAGAAATTAAGCATTATAATGGATAAGTGATGAGGGAAAATTGTAAATAGGTTATTATTGTCATATAGGTTAAGGAAAAATATTTATATCTATGTCTTTTAATTTAGTGTAAGAGATTTCTTAAAATTAAGCAACATACAGCTTCAGGCTGATGAGAAAAAAATACATATGTGATAGACAGAATAGAATATGAAATACGATCAACGTTTCATGACAAAAGTATACACAGAACATCACATACTGGTAAAGAAGCATAATAAACGAAATAAGATTTCCAGTCTCTATGAATGAAAAAGAGACAACTCATGTCTTTATGTCATACAAGTTCTCATTATAAATGTAGAAAAAAATAAAGATAATGTTAATATGTGAAAAAATGATAAATGTGATACAGAGGTTATGAAGGATAATTTACAGCATAGCATGTCATTAGGGCATGAAGAAATGAGATGACATATGTTATATAAATACAACAAAACAAAGATCTATAACTAGAAAGACAAATATCTAAAATGTTAATATTAACCCTAGGAACACCAAGCGGGTTGGGAGGGGGGGTTCGGAGGACAACAAGTTATTTTTGTTACATTTTGTAACATTTCTTATTCCACATAAAATCTTAAAAATATGATATTCTCAAGCTTCACCCCATTCATCATAAAACATATTTGCTTAATTTTTAGGGTTTTATTTTTTTATAAATAAAGTGTGTGGGCACCAGAGCCCTCCCCTTTTAGTAGTACTAGGGGCTCTTCACCGCATACGCTAAATGTTATATTCCAGTGTTCTCGTTATTTTATTTTCTTCTGAAACAAGTTTGGTATTACAATATGCAGGGGCACTCTGAGCTATTATTCTGGCGCAGTGTTGCCAGCTGCAAATTAAAAAAAATAGATTAAAGTTTTGAATAGATAGTCGGCTTTAGAAGATTCGGAGTGCACTAATGTTAGGATAACTGGATTGAAATTAGATAGCATTAAAATTTCAGCAAAATAAAAATTGGGACACGCCAAAATACGTACGAACAAACCATGGTTCGACCAGGAATGCATTAAACTAACAGAGAGGAGAAAACAGGAAGAATTACTCTGGCTACAAAATCCAAGTGAATAACTACACAAAATTTCGCAGATACCAGGCGGGAAACTTCCAAACTTTTAGAACAAGTAAACGCGATTTTTTAAAGTTAATTAAGCAACTTGAAGATAATAGTAAAAGTAAAAACACCCGGGATATGTATAAGGGGATCAGAGAATTTAAGAAAGGCTATCAACCTCGTGCTTATATATTAAAGAAATCTGACGGTACAGTTCTCACTGATTCGGATAGCATCTTAAATAGGTGGAAAGATTTCTTTGACGATTTGCTTAACAAGCAACCTAAAACTAGTGTGCGTGGAGAAAAGAAGATACACACCGCATAACCGTATATTCCAGAACCCAACCGAATAGAAGTAGAAAACGCTACAAAGAAATTTTAAAAAATACAAATCTCCGGGTGGAGATGACACTCCGGCTGAGTTAATTTTAGCTGGAGGCGAAAAATTGAGGAATAAGATACACAAACTCATTCTCCTTATCAGGAGCAAGAAAGAATTGCCACAAGAGTGGAAAGAATCAAGCACTGTTCCAATTCACAAGAAAGACGAAAAAACTGACTGTAATAATTATCGGGGCATTTCTCTTATCTCAACATCCTATAAAATCCTTTCAAATATTCAATTAGATAGATTGACCCCATACGCAGATTAAATTACTGGAGATTATCTGTGCGGATTTAGGCGAAATCGATCAACTATCGACCAATGTTACATTCCCAAATACTCGAAATAAGTGGGAGTACAATACCAC